>NC_135502.1:24685953-24749542 GCF_052857255.1 Amblyomma americanum | reverse complement strand
GCTTATAAAGAAGACAGATGTGTTTTCAGAAATTTTAGCTGTTTAGTGCTTTCGAACGAACATATTTTAAAGCGAATAAGCTCTCTGAGCCCACAGCCCTATCAAATGGGTTGCTTTATTCGTCAATACTTTACTACAGTGCCACTACGCAAGCCTATTTGTTAGTGTACACTGCACAGAACGGTGACGCCGCGGCATCTGTACCATGCTAGCATGTTGTCGATGCCCGTATTTCAGGAATGTTTTTATGTGTGTTTTTGCGAGATGTGCTATCTAAGGCGGAAGCTTAGAGGAGCTATAAATAAGATCAAACTGTATGCATACGCTCTGTTTATTACGTAAAAATTAGAGTATTCTTCGGTCTCATAGCACCCATTCATAAGGAAAGGCATTGATCAGCTCGAGGTTGTGCAAAGAAAACGATTAGATTTACTTGTAACAAATACAGGAGGTTAGGTTCACCTGCAACACTAATAGAAATCAACCACATTTCAGCACTTCAAGTTCGCGGAAAAATTAACGTCTATTGTTTCTGCGTAATCCTTAAGCACAAAAAAAAAACACACCTCATCCAAAAATTATTAAACACCTGCAGTATCGACGAGCACATCATTGAGGAATTCATTAGCTTGAACTAATTCTAGCAAGGACTAAGGCATTCAAGCGAAGTTTTTTTTTTCTTGTGGATGAGTTCCGACTGGAACTGTCTCAAGCGGCAATTTTCTAGTCCTCTAGGTTTAGTAAAGCTCTTGAACAGCATTTGTTTGTTGTATTTTTTATTGCTTGCAGACTCGTGAACGACCTTGCCATTTACTGTTTCCATGCTTTCTTCGCCCCCTTCTGCTTGGGCGAAATATGTTTTCCGGTGGTATTTTGAAATAAAAAACTCTGATCAAAAGCTCCGCCTCATACATAATAGCACACACGGTCATGAAAGGATCGCGATGAACTAGAGTGATATGCGGGAGAATTAAAAAACGAAAACATTATTCATTTCAATATTTTCACACGCGGATGGAGGGCTTTGCATGCGGGCGGTATCATCGGGACCAGTCATGCGTCCAGCATAGATAGAACGGGGTTTTGCTTTGCGCATTCCTTCATGGCCTTCTTTATTAAAAAAGTTGCTTATCTTAGCAAGGCGTTGTCGTATAAAACAACGTGATAGGACTTAACATGTACGAATTGTGAACTTACGGGCAGCTACGTACGTATCTGATAAAATATTAATATTGAATAATCTGGACAAATTATCACACACGCTAAGCACGGTAATGCGGTCTTTCTCTACAAATAAATCCTTTGGCATCTCGGTCCGTATCGTTTATCAATTCATAAGCCCCCCCCCCCCCCCCCCCCCCCCCCTCCCCTCCCCTCCCTCCTCCGCTATTTCCGAGCGAGGTATGACAGACCTGGGAGGCAACCTTGCTTCCTGTAAGGATACTCATTGTGTTTCTTCTTCTTCATTTTCTGCATTTTATGGTCGTAATCTACATTTTCCTGTTTTAACAATTTACAGTCGCAAGAGTGCATCAAATGTTGTACTCTGATGAAAACTAAAGCGTATAATATCTTTTTTTTCCTCTGTTCAGTGCACAGCCACTTATTCTTGTTGCAAGCGTTTTCCAGAGAAGACATGTCTTTGACGCTGTGTTCCGGCTAGGATGCCAAAACGCTGTCGAGAAGTCTCTTAAAGACAGGTGCTGACTCGGCGCAAAAGGCTGTCACCATTACCCTTGTAGTCGTTTATTTTTAGACATAAAGTCATTTGCTATCAGCCTTATAATCATTTGCTTCTCGATAATGAACTTGTGACTATACAAACACAAGATAAGCTCGAGGGTGCAATTCAACGTGCAGCCCACTTACATTCAAGCGTTACAGAGTAATACTAATTTTCAGAAAACCATGATGCACATTGTCACAAACGAGTTATTCTTATACGATTTTTTCTCCACTTCATAATTTGTGCGTACACGAATCACACTTGCGCGCCTGTTTTCGATTTTTTTTCGTTATACTTCAGCGCGTCCTCTTCTCGACGATCAACGCCTTCGGCCAGCTAAAGTGAAAATAGGAAGCTTCACGACGACAGCAACTTGAGCTTCCTCCTCGGAAGCTGCAGTTTTTCTTCTTTATATCTGCGCTGCATTAGTAAACAAGTTTTCTCACATGCTGTCTAGCAACGTCACTGGCCGCTTATGCACGGGCGGCTGCTCACGTCAAATGCACGCCAGGAAGCAAGCGCCTCGACGCCACTGGGGAGATGCGCGCTAAGGCAGGCTCTGCGAGTGATGGATCATGGGAAAAATGTTTTCACATCCTTTCTTCTCTAACTGCCCTTTTACAAGTAATGAAACTTGTTCAATGTATGCATAACTTATGCAAAACTTTGTGTAGAATGGCCGCTCATGTTTTTCTTTTTTTATGAAAGCAAACTGGTGCAGTGGGCATAAATCGTTTTTTTTTTCACACATTTTTTTTCTCACTCGAAGGGAAAAAGCTTAAAATGTAATTTTGTGTGCCTGAGTATGGGGGGTACGAATTTCAGGTTTTCGTGTTTACTACCACTCTCGACTGTGAAAGTGCGAACACCTTTATGTCCTGTAACAATCTTAAAAGACTGCCAGGTCCTTATCGAACATGTAGCAAGAACTTGAACTTAACGCTAGTTCGCTGTGATTCAAGCGTGTGCCACGCGCTGGCTTTCCGAACTTGCCTGTTGCACTTCTATTACTATTTACCTATTTTTATTGCAGGACTGTAAAATCAGTAAAATAAAGAAGAAATGCTTAGTCGAGTATGTCTATTGAAGGAAGGTCCACAAAGAACTTATCTTAGGGTGCTTTTATTATCTTAAAGAGAGAAATAATAAAAACGTGCAAAACACATATCCATCTTTGCCCCGTTGGGAGAAAAAAAAATAATCAACATAAATATGAAACGCAGCCGCAAATTAATGAGAAAATAAAGCAGATGGGATTATGATGAAGTCAAAGAAGAAGTGTCTTGATTGCTTCATCTTTATTTCAGCTTAGTCCTTCTACTAAAAATATTAATCCACCCGTCATGGTCGCTCTGTGGTTAAAGCGCTCGTCTACTGATCCGGAGCACCCGGAGTCGAAACCGACTGCACGAGCCACGTTTCCATGAAGGCGAAACGCAAAAGGCGCTCGTGTGCTGTGCGATGTTGCACGTTAAAGGTCCCCAGGTGGTCGAAATTATCCCGGCGACCTCCACTAAGGCACCTCTTTCTTTTTTTTCGTCTTTCACTTCCTCCTCTATCCCTTCCCTTACAGCGCTGTAGGGGGGGGGGGGGGGGGGGGGGGGTCCGCCGAGATATGTGAGACAGTTATTGCGTCATTTCATTTCCTCAAAAACCAGTTTTCACGTCGTTTAAAAGAGGTTATTTAAAAACCACTTTGACAATGCAGTGATCAGCGCTCCACTTCAGCCGATTATTCTAAAGTAATCGCACCAGCCAGACATCTAGAACAATGTTCGGTTATTTAGAAGACCAAGAAAATTCCCTTGTCGAGGCCGGGAATGAACACAGAGATTACGGTTGTTTACGGTGGAACGCCATTAAGAACTGAGCCCCGAGGCTCCGCGTTAGCGGGACAGTTTCGAAGGGCTGAATAAAACCCTTTCGTTTTTAAAACAAACACCAGTGTTCGTGAGTCCGCGGCTTCCGTAAGCCTTACTATAGCTTCGAATGCGCAAGGATTAGAATAAATTTTGCATTGATGTTGTTCTCCGACTGACGGATAGAAGACTGCCGGCTCTAGAACGCCCCCTCAAACGGAGCGTGGAACTTTCATGGCGCGATGAATTTGCTCTGATCTTTTTCCTTTTGGTTGAGAAAACGCAGGCGCACGTCTTAATAAGCGTGGTAAACTAAAGAAAGTCCTTCCGTTCTCGCTAGATGTTTTGTATTGCTCTTTCAGCGTTAAGTGCGAGGAGAGCCGCCTCGTTTTCCTGGTTCTTTTCCTCATTGTCACCGGCAGTGTTCCTCCCGGAGCATTTCACTCAGTGCCGGTGGGCGTGGCTAAAGTGCACTTCGTTACGCGGGCGCCATCGTTAGACGGCTAACGGTTTGACGCCGCAGTAGCTTCGGTTCATCAATTACCGCACTGACGCATAGCCAATGAGTTATAATGGCCAGTTAGAGCCTGGCCCCGCGTATCTCCCTTCCAACCCACCACGTCCCCTTTCGGGTCACACCTTCCCCGTTCTTTTCAGGGCTTCCCTAATGGCCGAGGCGTCCACGCGAGATGAAAGCGACTGGCGCCCGGGGTGCTGCTTATGTATTGCTTCGGGTGCCTTCCATGCGTCAAAGCAGTTGTGTGCAGAGACGCCGATGGTAGTAGCCGGAACAAATAAAACAACCAAATGAATTAAGTTGTTTCGAGCTGGAGGCCGACTAAGTTTCCCAATTGTCTATAATGAACAGGTGACGGGAGGTGCGTTGCATAAACGCTTATATGAAAGAAACCGTAGCATATTGAAGGCAACAAATAATTAGGATGATGAAGTTAGAGAAACCGTCAAGCGTAAAAATTGTATTGTTAGCACAGCGCTTGCGTAACTGAATTCCTTGTGTAGTGTGCATGGCTTCCCCGATAATGGCGACCATATTACAGTCATAACTGCACAGCTATGTCAAATTTAGCAGATTAAAAATAAATATACGACGTTAAATCTCTGAAGAAAACAGACACAAAAGAAAGCCACAAATAACTCATGCAGGTTCATGTCATTTTGAGGCATGACAAGAAGACCTAACACGCTGACATATGTGCATTTAAAGCGTACTTTGAACTCCTTTAAAGCGTTAGGAGGTTTAAATTGTAGTTGTGGTGCGCGCGCTTTATATTTGAAAAGCAATGGCCTGAACTAAATATTCCGAGCTCATAATGCTGATGGCAGGTGAAGCAGTGTCTGATGTTGTGAATAAGCTCCTTGCATCGGGACCTGCACTGCAAGCAACTTGTCATTACTCTGACGTTAGCGAACTTTGTCTATTTTACAGCCAACAAAAGTGTAGGCATCCTATGTCCAATTAAATTAACAAACAAGAAAAAAGAGACCCAAAATAATTTTGTAAACGTTAAGTCCTACATTATTACCCTAAGCTAGAGAAAAAAATTCGAGGTGGTTGACGACTTCTGGATTCCATTTGGAAAGCGCACTGAAGGATAGAAGTACTAATTGGTTCATCATAAAGCCGACGTAGGCGCTCTTTCTATCTCTGTGTCTTCCTGTGTTTGTCCCTTTGGGCCATTAAACTTTCTTAAGGATAGTGTAGATGTTATGGCCTGCGTGGCATTCACATACTGTAAAGCAAAGTGAGCTCAGAATGACCCTGGTACAGGAAGCTCAGAGTGCATACTATCTTCATATCGGAGGACGCTAGCCCCCTTGGAGCGGCATAAATCTACCAGTCGGTGCCATTCGTGTCAGAATGAGGTGCCTACGACGACGCCGACAGCATCCGGGCATCAGCACTTTCCTTTGCGACGTTAAGCACTCCCGCATCGCCAGGTGCCAAGCAGCTGATGAAGGCTTCCTAAGTGCGGAGATTGCCCGGATTTATTATGAAGTCCGCTCGCAAAATATGTACTGTACTTCCGCCTAACTGTCAGTGATGCGTAGAATAGCATTCGCTGCCAGTGGCGCTAAGTTGGGCACTCATACTCGGAAAGAATCTCTTTGTCTTGCGGACGACTGTGCATAGGATAGTGTGTAAGGACCATTCATTTCCACCTTTGCAGCCATAAAAGTGTGCAATGAAGTCGCAAAAAGAAAAAAACGCATATCTTAAGTGGGTTAAGAGGCCGCATTTCAAAAAATAAAGATCAAACTACGCTACAAACGCCAAGTTCTGAGAAGACAGGGAGGACTGAGATAAGGCTTTCCCACATTTTCCTCGGGGCTGCGCGTTCTGGCAGTGTCGCTGCCGCTCGCCGATTCCGTGTACCCCATTAGAGGCCACTGCGCGCGAGTTTTCAATGTGGACGACGCAGGTTCGTCGACACCATGTCGACGCCTTTCTCGGACTCGACAGGACGACGCGGTGCCAGCAATCAGCAGCCGACAGGACACACGCACAAACTGCATTGGTCACATCGCCCCGGCGTTCGCCGAACACGCACCCACTCACTCTCTGGTCCGTCCCGCGCCACCATTTGCGACGGCACTTCGCAGCCATCCGGACAGGGTCTCCCCCCACGTCGGCGTCGAAGATGTGTTGCCGTGCCGCGCACCTCCGCAATTTGGTCGGCGGCCCAGTCGTAAACGCGAATGGCAGGATGCGCTTTGTGATGGTCGTCGTCACCGGCGCTGCTGTGCGGCTATTGCCGCATTGCGCTCGCTGGGCTAGGGCTTTATTTGTGAGAGCCGTTCCGGCAAGCTCCTTGCGAATGGAGCCGGCTTCTTGGGGCTCGGCGCAGGCGAACGGATGAGGTGGCCGCCTGTTCCGCTGGCTCACACCTGGGGCTTCCAGCATCCTCGTGCACAGACTTCACAAGCTCTTTTTTATTCGCATTTTGTTTGACTTTGTCTTCCACTTCTGCCCAGACCGTCGTCCTTGCAGTCTCTTCGTTCGTTCTCGTTTTTTCGTTTTACTGAAAAGGTTCGTTATAACGAAAATGGAAGCTGGTTGAAGAGGCTTCTCGCTGCGGCAATTATTGATGTGTTGCATTGTATGTTTACAAGCACGCAGAAATGAACGCCGGCATCAATAGTTTGCTCCATGTTATGGTGGAGGTGCAGTTGCAGTATTTAAATTATTTCAACCCTGACTGGGCACGGCGACGAACGGCATTCAGGAGCGTTTCAAATGTTACGGGAACCACGTGAGGATTGCGATTCAAATCATAATGTGTTACTGATATCAAAAAGCAACATCCTACTGCTCTTCCACATACCGATAATCTAAATACCGCACTGAAGGAATATTTGTATCCTAAAAAGACCAAGTTTTGGGAAAGAACAAAAAAAAACGCTGCTCATTAAGTGGGGCGACGGACTCGTCAAGCCGCCTATTGACGGCTTTTTTCCGTCGTCCTCCATCTGTGTACTGCACATGGTGGAAATAAATTCTTCTTCTTCTTCTTCTTAATAATATTAAGCCCCGGTAATTGTTTCATGTGTGGTATTTACAAGCGATGTCGCGAGGAGTGGCTTCCAGTAAAAACGATTTCTTTTAAAAGAACCAAGAAATATTACAGTGAAGAAAGAAAACAGCATGCCTCTACCTAGTATTCTGCTGCCAAGTTATGTATGGTGGAATATACATGTATAGAATGTACACAATATAGTCTTGGTCAAAAGTCTTAAGCCCAAAGACTTTTCGCATCAGCCTCATAACACAGCAATTACGGCACTATTAGAGACAGAATGACCTTGAAATGCTAGCAGAAGGTTTCTTCTTGCGGTAGAGAAGCTTCCTGCTTGACGTGTGTTTTGAAAGATCATACACGGAGCATTCTAGGAACATTCGTTTCGCTGCAGCTGAACGCTGTGGCCTTAAGAATTTTGACCGAAACTGTACCTATTCCGAGGCAGTGTTTCAAAAGCGTCTAAGCCCGGGAGTTTGAGACAACAAAATGTGGCTTGAAATAAAATGCAGCAAAAGCAGTGAAACACAAATACCTCAATGATCTCGAAAAGATAGAAGAAAAAAAGTATACGATTGGATTTTGGGGCTCGCAAGCACCAAATGTGACACATGAATCTCCTTTTCTTTCCTTAAGTCCTTCGCGCGGGCATAAAATGCCTCACACACGGTGTGGATTGTCAGGAAAGTGAGAGGAAGACCGGTAATCTCCTTATTGAGTGAGCCTAAGCCAATTTCTTCTCGAAACGGTGTGAATGACACCCCCAGGCCTTTTTTCGGCCGCCCGGGGAATTCGAGCCGACCGGCAGAATGAAATCGGACGTGTGAGAAAGCGGCGTGGTGAGGAAAGGGGAACTGAAGATGGAAGAAAAGCTATGGAAAGCGGCAACTCGGGTTCACAGGCACGCGCACAAATTGAACAGCGATGCTTCTCGCCTCGACAAAGCAGCTGCATGGGTGAATCGTCCAGCATAAAAAATTTCTGAAGTGGAGGAATAAATAGAACAGCATAAAAAAATGGAGATAATTGAGCGAGCCTTCGTCAGGCCTTCTAGCTTCATCGGGCGGATACTGAGGAAGCATATATGAACAAGAATAAAAACGAGTTAAATTAAGGGAAAATATTGCGTAAATATTGAAGGCCACCCGCTGTTTCATTCAGATGAGAAGTGGATTGTGGAAATTTAATGCGCAAGGACGCTGCTTTTATGAAATGCAGCAATAACTCTGCTTAGCGTGAAAATATCTGAATACTGCTTTTAAGTGCGTTTTATGCAGTGTACCGAAATACCGCGGTTAGCTTGCATTGGGGTTAGCCTCGCAGCAAAAATGGACTCTCTTTCAGTAGCGCGCCCTTCTGGCGGTATCCAGGCAGAGTACGTTTGCCGGGTCGGATAGGGTCGGGTCGCCAAACCTCTGTGAAGTAATTTATGCCAAAATTCTGCTACAGTTTTGCGCTGGGCTTATTTTTTCGACAGTAGTTATGAGCAGCGCTGGGTTCACCTAGCCAGACCAGATAGGGTGAGTAATCTGTGGACACAGCTTCCGCGCTGCACTCGGCCTATTTAATCAGCGAGTAACGCAGGCTGGCGACCCTGACCGCGTCTTCTTTCTTGAGGCCGGTGCGTACGGAGACCACGCGGGCTTCAGCGAGGGCCTAGCACTGCACTCAATTATCCCGCAGTTCATCGTGTTGTTCCCTGAGGAAACGTCGCGGGTAGAGCGCATGTGCAGCAGGTTATTGGAAAAATGTCCATTGCGCACGATAATTTACTGACGCTGAAAGACACCGCAGGAATCAATGAATGTATAGAGTACTTCGTAGTGCGCATGTGCCAAACGCTGCATCAGATCGAGGCTTAATGCTCGCTCGCGTTACGTGCGCTTTTTCTCGAGCTTAGCGTGCGTGGCTCCTGCCTAGCTAAAACAGTGTTTACAACATGGCGACTTGCTTTTTAGCAAGATGCTTCCTCCGGGTGAATTCTTCATTGTTATTGCGTTTTTGAGTACTTGCGGTGGCCATAAATGGGCAATCAGGCTTCCGCTTCACCTTATCTCGCCTATAACAAAAGCTACACGTGAAAAATTTGCCTGATTTTTTATTTCAAGTGACTATTCTGCAGTATCCAGGGCTAACAAGGATCGTCGGCTGGCGGACACAAATGGTTCTCGTCCTAACAACTAGATGGTGCCACTAGGTTGAGCTTATCTTTGCGTCTCTGTTTCCATACGCTGAACTATATGTGCAAACGGAACAGAGTAACGTCCCGAGAAATGTTAGCGTTTAGTGTACGTGAGCGTGCATACGCATACTAAATTTGCCTATTGAATACTGCATTACTACCGCATACGTTCTGAAGGAGATACACGCCTCACTCCTAAGCCAAAAAAAAGCAAAAATGTTTTGTTGTAGAAAACAGGTTTACGTGCCTGTGGTATTGCATACGTAGACGCCGTGTTTCACAGGAGAGCACCTGACCACTCACAGTCATAATAATACAAACTTACGAGCAAGGATTACTAGCCTACCTTAAACTTTGCCGTGAAATCACGCTGACGAAATTCACTTGCGCCATTTTGTCCACTTTGCGCCATGAAGTTCTAAAATCTTTTGTTTTAGCTGCGCAATGCGCCCATAAAAAGAATCCGCTGCGCTGTTGCCTTGCTACACATAAGGAATATATTTTGCGCATTAATCACACCGCAACCTTATTGACAGCAATGCACAAAATTATGAGCTCATGAAGCTTCCAGCCTTTCGTTGCACCTTCTCATAGTTGGCGACGCCATCCGCTACGCTCCCCACGCTTTCTGCTCTCTGCCATGCAATCCTGCAAGCAGCCTTTTTTTATCGCATACGCACGCTGGGACGTCATTAAGGACCAGCAGATCCCCCGCAGCTCGGACGCATTATACGGCGGCCCATAAAAGCTCGAACAGCGCTCTCTGCGGGAGAGTTTAGTTTCAAAGGGCGCCGAAGCGTATTCACACTGTATCCATAAGCGCTTCCCGACTACGTGTTTTCTAATTTCCGTGCTCCGTTTGCTCTCTTTGCTTTACTGATTGCTCCACGACGCGAGAGAGATGGCCCGCTCAATTAAGGCTCCGCACGGCATGCGAAGGAGGAGGCGTTCCTCAGAAGAAATGGCTTTGTGATCGGTCCAGAATGTGCCCGGGGGGGGGAGGGGGGGGGGGGGGCTTTTATGTGGTTTCAATGGACGGGAGAGACACTCGAGTCGTCTTGCGTGAGGAACGGGCCGCACCCTGGCATTGTCTAAACGGAGCTGGTTTAGTGGCTGGACGAGTCTAAGTGGGCTTGTTCTGTCGGAATGCAGATTGCGGCGGCGTCTGAGGACCAGCGCTTCGGGGCACTTTACCTAAAGCGGGTGGCTCGGGCGGAGTTCGGCTTCGGCAGGCGGGGAGACTGTTCGCGTTGAGAATGGACACACCCACTGGACTTTATGCGGGACTGTCGAGTCCATGATATGCGCTACTCCGGGACATATTAAGGAGAAGTTTGTAATCTGAGCAAGCATATGTCGAGGGGAACTTGGCGACGTACCTTGAGACGAGACGTTTTTTGAAATACTGTCTGCTGCTCCCTTAGACAGCAGTTCTAATTATTTTCAGAGACGTCCGATGTGCGCTATGTGTCAAACAATTGATTCATAGAACGAACCTCGAAAGAGTTGACAGCAGCCGCTATGGCTCAGTGATTGTGGCGCTCGGCTGACGACCCGAAAGACGCGGGTTCGATCCCGGCCGCGGCGGCCGAATTTCGATGGTGGCAAAATTCTAGAGGCCCGTGTACTGTGCGATGTCAGTGCACATTAAAGAACCCCCAGGTGGTCGGAATTTTCGGAGTCCTTCACTACGGCGTCCATCATAGCCTGAGTCGCTTTGTGATGTTAAGCCCACATAAACCAAACCAATCAAAGAGTGGACAGATTTAAAAAAACACGTTAATATGAAAAGATTAGGCTTATTTTTTGCTGTTTCGTGCTTTAAAATTGTAGCTGACTTTACTAGTGAATACTTATTAAACTCAATATTTAGAGTTGGTTGATGCACTATGTACGGAGCTGCAGCTTTCGCACTGTGAAAACGCTACTGCAACACCAATGAGGACAAAAGCAGTCTTTTTAAGGTTAGTGAAACAATAAGCCAAAAGCATACCAACTATTGATGCCCTATCTACTGCATTTCTTGGTTACAATGAAAGACTGCAGTTTGTGAATACAGGAAGGAGCCCCATCTAAACTTTAAGTGTTGACAAGATTTAAACCGGGGAACATAACAGAACAAAGCTTGGCATTATGAACTGCTGTCAAAAAGAAATTAAGTAGGAGGTCAAAGAACAAGCCGGCCGAAAAGAATACTATCCTTCTATGTCCTCTTTTTGTTTCTATCTGATTCGCCAGAAACTACGCAGAAACACGAAGAAATGAAACAAGGCACTGCCGCATCGGCAGGCATTCGAGAGCGAAGAATCTTCTAGTCCCGAAGGGGCGTCGGAAAAAGGTCCCGACACTCGTCTGAAAGCCGACCTGCACCGCGGCGCCATAAATCATCCGGGCACCGCAGTGACGGTGAAGGCCGATGTGCTTAGACAATAATTACGGACCTGGAGGGGCTGCAAGACGGATTTCGAACTCCGTAAGCCCGCCGCGACGAAAAAAGAAAAATGAAATACTGGTGCGGCGAAATTCAATGAGCTCTAGAGAAGGAGAGAGGGCAGGCACAGGGGGTGGAAGCGATCGGCGGCGCGTTTCAGTTCTAACATGGGAGGACAGCTTCTTCTCTGTGGTCGGTCAGCAGCCTCTGTTCTTTTCATCTGGGTGGACGTCGCCCGAAACCACATCAGCGACGACAAAGACATTCGCGCCTACCGACGGGTCACGCTAAGCGCATAAAAAGGCTCAGAGGCGTAAGAATAAGCGCCCTGAGGAGTGACGTGAGAGAGCGGAACTGGAAGGGTAAGGAAAACGGGGGGCAGAAGGGCGAAGGAGAGAACTGAGAAGTGCCGACGAGTCAAGCGGATGCGGGGGGCAGAAAGCGGGGTGGGTGAGAACGGAGGGGGAAAGGGAAGCTAAAAGCCGTCGACATCCAAAGCGGCGGTCGCAAATGGACCGCGTGCCGAGCGCCGACATTGACAACGCGCCGAGACAACGGACATCCATCAAACACGTCGGCGCCGCCGCAGTCGCCGCTGCCGCTGAGGTCGCTTTCGCGAGAAGAAACTCTGATCTCTCTCTCGCTCTCTAGAACCGCACTCTTGACGCCTTTGTTCTACTTTTGTTTTCTTGTCCCGCCTCTCCCCGAAAGAATTGATATTCTTGGTCATTCTCTATTTTATATATATATATATACCTATATATATATGTTTACTTCAGCCTTCGATTGTTTTGGCAGGCAGCGAACGGGGGACAACAGTTTGACTGCAGAGGAGATCTCAGCGGGAGCACGCGGGGAAGCGCTTCAGGAAAAGAAACAAAAAAAAATATGCGCGTACGCGGGCGCATCAGGACCGAAGCAGGACGTCCGTCAGCGGGGTTCCACCGTACGTATATACACGCTACATTACGGCAGCGCCGCAAGCGTTGTCGTCGGGTGGCTTGTTTCCTTTCCCACCAGCTTCCTCCTCTTTGCTCCGGTTTCCGGAGTGCCAAAACCACCTCTTCCAGGCTTTTACGCAATCCACCTTTGCAGTCGCGTTGTTGTTATTTGCGGCGCACAGGAATGCAAACGGCAACATTTTGCCCAAGTGAGCGGGAATGAAACGAAAGGGATGGAAGAGGCCAGCTGAGTGAAGAAGCGGAAGAAAAAAGAAGCATTGAAAAGAGGAGGTTTAGCAGGGAGTGCCGCAAAAAGCATTTGGGCATGGAGAAATGCGACTCACCGCCCTCCAACTTGCTTCTTCTGCTTCCCTGTTACCCCCCAAAAAGAGCCCCAGTGGCAACATTCTTCTAGTGAAAATTGGTGAAGCATAAAGCACCATTCCTGGGGCGCTGAAGCGGTTTCTTCCTTTTCCTCCGTTCTTTCTTTTCTTGATCGCTTTCTTGCATTTACCTTCTCCGACGAGCTGGAAAAACTGGCTGCTTTCGAACGCAGCATTAGGCTGAGTCGTCGTGCTCGAATGTACGAAGCGACGCCGGAGAGCCGTGACGCGTTTCTTCATTTTTTTTTAGCCTTCTTTTGATTCTAATATTTGCGGCAGAACTCAAGGTGAAAATAATCAAGAAAAAGGGTTAAACTTGCGCAAGGCCTGCCTTTGGGAAAAGGGTTCGTGCTTCTGGAGGAAGCATACGAGGGGACGAGTTTGTAGTTGTTAGCTGTCGTCTTCTTTTCCGTACCCTGTGCAAGAAGAAAATAGGATACTTGCAACATGAAGAAGTAACGAGGAAAATTTAGATTTTGAAACACAAGCTCTCTGACGCAAGAGCACTGACGCACGAGTATGGAAACCCGGGATCACTAATACGATATGTTTTTTTGTGTGTGTGCACTACCAATGTTTTTGTGTGCACTACCAAAAACACTTTCAGCAACAAGACCGACCGAGAGTGCTGGAAAACTGGATGCTCGCGCTTCTTCAACTATTGTTCCTCACTCGTTTTCTACTTTATCTTTTTTTTTATTTTTCAGGTTGCGCAGAGGCCCTTTTCCACACGTCCCGTTGATCCGGCATCACTTCTTTGTAAAAACGATATAAAAATAAAGAAAACATAGTACGGCGACTGCTCCAGTTTCGGGCAAAGGGATTTCGAACGGGGAGCCGACGGCTCCCCAGTGTTCGATGAATAAATGTATCGGCCAAAGACGGGACGGATAACCCTTAACGGGCCGGCAAAGTAAGGACAGAAAGAAACCTAAGGAAAAGCAATGGATACTTCGAGAGACGTGCCATGCTGCGGAGTGCCTCTCCCTGGTCGCTCCGCAAAAATGTCGAGGGACGTCGAGAGCAAACACTTCTTCGCTACACGACGGCAGAGAGGGCTTTCTGCGGAGGAAACAGAGGCCTTACAAAACTCATAGGCGCGCGAAAGCGAAAACGCGCAGGCCATCACGGAAACCGAGAATGGAAAGTCTGCTCTTCGTGAGAAAAGAAAAAAAAGCTGACAAAAAAAAAGAGAAACAGTAAGAAATCACTACGGCCCTTGTGAAAGCTGGTGATGGAAGAAGGGTTACTTTCTGTCTGGAAGAAAATATTGACGCGAAGGCGGAATGCAGAAAGAATGGTGCAGGCGCGCGAAAGAAGCAACGGAGAATAGAAACCAAAGGAAATCGACGAGTCCCGGCTAAGAAAGAAATCAATAAGCACGAAGGGGCACTGCTCGAGCCCCACCGAGTTTCCTCTTTGGTCTGAAAATCGCGTTTCCACGTCCACTTCCAGCTGTCCTAATGCTTTTTCTAGACCCGCGCCGCCAGTGTTTGTATTCTTCCAAAAAAACTTTTTTCTTTTTGAAGCTTTGTGCTCCCGCAGCATTCTTGAGAACAGCTTCCTGTTCTCTTATTGATAGCCTTTTTCGCTTTAGTGTTGCTCCCCCAGCTGATTGAGTCCGGAGAATGATCTGTGCTCTTGAAAAGCTGACAGCCTTCTCCGAAGGAAAGTGAAACGTCCAAGCGGCGTCAGCCTTAGAGACGGAGTTGGCAGGAAATGCCTCACTTGTGCCGCGGTACTTTTCTAACACAGAACATGCAGGCATTGGCACCTTCACAGAGAAGAAAAATCGAGCTGGCAACTTGAAACCGCACGAAGGATTTAGTACGGTTTCGTCTATTTAAAGATTATTTAGCTCGTCACACTTTGCAACTCTCACGGAAACAATTTAAGGAAACTCCGGCCGCATTACCCGCCACAGAAGTGAAAGAATAATCACAGCTCTATCTCGCCCCTTTCTCGCCACAGGTGTGGCCATATCTACGCCTACCGAAATCACATGATCCCGAATGACGCATTTTCGAGCACACCCACACCACATGTTTGTGTTGATTCAGGTATATCTACGTAACGTTATTTCTGTCAAAAAGTGGGATGCCGGGTCTGAATCCCAGTGAAGCCAAGAGTCTTCTGTCGTGTTCCTGCACACTTCCTGCTAAAATACAGCAAGGAGTCACGAATTTAAGGGATACGCTGTAAGTGGCGGAATATCAAGGTTTTTCATCCTGTGGTCTGTTACAAAATATCAAGGATAAAGAAATTATACGCTTCATGTTGCGACGAAGTAGTCTATGAACGTAGTAAGCAATCGATAAAATAGAAGATTCATAATTAATGAGCCAGTGACGAACTGACATCCGCGCCGCACGCCATATGTCTGCTTTGGTGACACATATTTTATCGATCAGCTAAGAAAAAAAAAACTTCCTATACATAAAGAATGTGTGCGTTTCTCACAAAGACCAACAGCTCAAACAAGGTCTGAACTTTGATGGTCCGCCCGTTTGAAGCGCGTGCAAGCTCAAAGGGTGGAAACTTTAAGCTTGCAGTGACAATATCTCTATCTAACCAAGGTGCAAAGAATAGTCGTACTCAGGAAGACATAAAAGTACAAATAGGGATAGTAATAAAATCGCGGATCAGCGAAACGAGGTTTCCAGAAAACAAGGAACTAAATCTGGCGTTAAAGAAAGGGTGCTGGTCGCTCGAGAGGCGCCTTTATGGCTCGGGGCAGGCGGCGAACACCGCTAAGCGACTGTGGCCGTGGAGAAGAAGTGCTGTGCCCTTTAGGGTCTCTCACTGCTCGTAAGGAAGAGGGGTGTGCGTCAGGTTCTCTGTGGCTCGAGAAGACCACGGCACAGTGGGGTCGTTTATTCAATGTCCCAGGGCTCTGCCTAACGCCCGGGAATGCTAAGCAGATTAGGAGCAGCCAGCGTGGCGCACGGTAGAGAGTAACGTCGTGGACAGCGTGGGCCATTGTCATGGAAGCGGGGGCAATGTACGCCGACTGGCGGCATTTGTGCGAAACAATGGAATGTTCTCCCTGTAACGCGGCTAACCGCATCCTGTGGAGACAATGGAACACGATTATGAAGAAAAGTGGAGAAGGGGTATGGGCAGAGACGCGTTTCGCAACGGCCATCGCCGCTAAGCCACATAACTTACGGTGTTCATCGCGCCTGCACCAAACGCAGGTCGTGAATGTCTGCCGAAGTTGATAGCTTCTGGGTCGCCTTGACATTTCCCAGTTTCTCGTCCGTTTTGTTTACTACTAGATATCATCAACCCGCTAGGCCGGCAAAACGCCGTTTAGGTTTGCTGAAGGTTCTCAGGAAAGCTTAAATTGCAGAAGCGTATCGAGCAAACTGCGGTAGTGTTTTGTAACTTTTTATTTTTTTTCTTCCTCCGCTAAGCAATTCCTCAGCTTCGGCATCTGAACCACCGACTGATATCCCCTCGTAACTACGAGCCTGTCAGGCACACAACCAAAGGGGAGGGGGGGGGGGGAGGGGGGGGACTGACGGGCTCGCACACTTCCCTATAGGCTCCGTGCGCTGCAGTTTGGCGCCAGCTGGTTAACAGCGGTGGCGAAAGGCGGACGCAGCCAACGCAGCTCTCTGGTTCAGTTTGCAGTGAGAGAGGCGAGCGGTGAGGTGTTTCGTCCCAAGGCGAAGACAAACTTGCATAATTGTGGGTGCTCCACCTACTGCTGTGTTTACCAATGTCACAACAGCTATAAAAACACTGCAGTCAAGGTGCCGAATATATTTTAACGCGCTCCTTGGACATTGTGCATGCTCGCTCATGCACAGAGGGTCTGCTGGAAATGAGTGCACAGTGAAATTAAATTAATGAGAGCGAACTGGGAAAGGGTTTACACTGACTGGGATGTTTTGAGCGTGCCATCATTGGTAAGAGTTGCTTTATGTCTTTATGTAGAGGGAAGGAATGCGCTCAGTCAGTCACAGGAAATGGTCTGTCTACGGTGAAGTTCTTGGAGCTAGCATCTGAAGTTTAAGTCTTCGTTTGTTATGCTCATCTGTGGTTGAGCGTGTCAAGTTTGTTTCTAGTTTTTTTTTTCGTGCGTGTGTGTATACTGTGGGAGCGACATCGTACTTCTGAGAGTGCTTATGTCGTTTTTTACATTTTTTCACCTAAGCTTTTGTATATTTATTTGCATCATTTTTTTATTCCAGTGGTTTAAAATTTTGTATCTTTATTTGTTGCATTCCTGAGGTCTCAAATCTTGTTTTGGAGAAATAAAAAGAAAAATAGAGAGTGGTTCAAATTTCCCTATATATTTTTCTTAGATTTCACAACATCGCTAAACCCTTAATTTCTGGAATTGATCTTGATTTTAATGAGGTTTATCATCCCAATGCAACTCAGACTATTAGGGCGCCATAGTAGGCGGTTCCGGATAATTTTAACCTCTTGGGGTTCTTTAACGTGCACTGACATCGCGCAGTACGCGGGCCTCTAGAATTCTGCCTTCATCGAAATGCGACCCTCGCTACCAGGATCGAACCCGAGTCATTTGGGTCAGCAGCTGAGCAACATAACCACTGAGCCACCGCGGCGGCCTTTCTAGAGTTAAGTATTTACCAAAAGAAAAATACGACCAAAATAATTCATGTAATTGGTGCCTTCATGAAATTCCTGAAATGAAAGTCCTCTATCTGTGGAAGATATTTAGGAAGAAACGCATCGTCTTTTTGTACGCTTAGAGCTATTGTTCTCTAAGGGGAATGCACAAAGTAAAGCAGGGTCAACCCTGCAGGATGTAGAGCATTATCATCTGATATGAGTAGTAAGTTTGCGTTGTTCGCAATTCTAGGCGACCATTCACATAGTAGATGTCACATTGGATGTAAATTACATAACAGATCTCATTATCTGAGTCAAACAGCGACTTATTTCTCAAACTGTAAAGGTAATTAATCTCAATAAGCTCAACATACGCTGCCGGATATTGCAGTGCCGTCGGGAGTGCAACACAATCATGGTTGCTCGGAATCGGTGATCAGCCAAACCTGAAAGCAATTGAAACTAAATGTAGGCGGTGGCGTCAAGGCTTCCAATGCGTTGAAATCCGGAGAGAAGCAGGCGTTGACTTAGAATGGCATCGCGGTCAGTGCGTGTCTGCTATGCGGCCGGGCTGACGCGAACGCATAGGGCATAGAGGAAGGCGCAGGGACAGAACAGAGGGGGCGCGCGCTCTCCCTTCGAGAGACCAGCCGTGACTGAGCGTCCGGTTAACGCGGTGAGTGCCACGAGGCGGCGCTGACGATGTGGTCGCTGCTGGCGCCACCACCCCAGCACATGGAGCCCATTGGCACCAAGGGCCTCCAACCCCCCCCCCCCCCCCCCTCATTTTCCCTCCTCCCCTCCCAATGCAAAAAAAAAAAATGCCTTGGGTCATCACGAAAACTATTTCCTGGCTACGTGCCTGCTTATTGTTACAGTTCATGGCTACCCTTTCAAGAGAAACAATTCATGAATGGATAACGAAATCCGCATAAATTGGCTCCCAAGACACGTTTTTTTTTACAATATATTCATGCTTTCCCTATCCTCACGGTGTTCCCGACATTAGAGACTCACCTTAATTAACTGCCTAAGCCAAGCTCATGTGGTTGGAAATCACCACGTCAACATGACAAGATTCCTTGGCCACTGAGAACATTATATCGGTGTGTCAGGAAGGTGGCGTCCTCGCAAATTTTACCATGTGATAAAAATGGGCTCAGTTTACAAAAGCCGTTCTCTGCGTTTATCTTTGGAAAGGCCGATGTTCGCGCTTTTGTACAGTATGTGCGTCTGATTATGGTACCTAGGGAGCCCACACTGCTTCTAAGGGGGCTATGGTTGAGTAGCGTTGGGAATGTGCAACATGCCGCGATGTTGCGATGAACTCTCGGAGTTTCTTTGTTTTATAAATATATACAAATGTCTAACCTTAACGCGGCTCAACAATATCAGTGATCTACCGAATGACACAACAGCGGATGCTACTCGCAATGCAAAAACACATTATACGTAGAAATGGTCACGTCTTCTGATTGCAATTGTCGTAATTCCTGCTCTCGCAGTAACTCCTTCAATTATTTTTTCTTTGCTGCTTCTTTAGTGTGACATAGTTATTGGCATCATAAACATAAGATAAAATTAGCATTTCGTGTGCGAATAAACCTGGCACCTGTACACGACGTGAAATGCACTGTAGTCTGTTTCATCAGCTCCATCTTGAAGAAAAAAAACTGAAATCTGCCCCTGGATTCTATGACCCCTATGAATACGTGTCTCACAAGAAGGGCATTTTTAAAGCATTTCGTGCGCAGTCACGCTGACTGCATCAGCGCGTTAAGAGCAAACGACGCACAACACGAGCTGTACGGCTTAAAAGCCTGAGGGCTGCAAAGAATTTGAAAACTTGAACGCCGGCTTTTTCTAATGGGCCATCAAACGAACAAGAGGCTTAACTGAACAACGTAGTCACGCGTTAACGAGAAAAAAAAACACGTTAAAGCTCACTAATCCTAGGGGAAACGGGCAGCACCCCATCACGGATGGCATTCGACTCGAACGCGCCCATTAAGCTTTTCGGGTTATTGAATTAACATCCAGCGGCGCTCCATGCCTGAGTCTCTCCCCTCCCGCGTTCCCGTTTTCCCCTTTCCCTAGCAAGCCTTCCCGACAGGTAATGCGGTTTGCTGCCGGAGGGAGTTCACGGTCTGAAACCCAGCCTTCAGTGAACAGCGCGCGTTAAATCTACCGAAGTTTCTGTTGGCCACTGCTAAGCCCGAGGAAAATTCATTTTCAGAGTACACTTAGCGGAAACTCATTAACGTGACAACGTGCGCTGGAAGGAGATAGAGTCTGGGCAGAACTGAGTGGACGCATGCGCGCTGGCCTAAATCACTGAATTTTTCCTCTAGCAGCAAACGAACAGCGCTGCACAAGTGACAATTTGATGTTGTGACGTAAAAGACGAAAGTTGGCCTCGCTACATGTAGCTGCGCTTTGGGGCCCGAACTGAGGTGCTAATGGGCCCTTGGGCTGGCGCTTGGTCGACCGCACCAGCCTATGTCAGCGGGATTTCGGAGCGGTGAAGCACGCCAAGGCAACTGCAGTGTAAATATAGCGCCCTTGTGTTGCATATTGATATGGTTACATGCAGTGCGGTGGTTAACCGACGCCGTTAGTCCTAGCTGAAGTGCACCCGAACTATTTGTTTCTCCTGTGTTGTCCATATTTTGTTCGTTGTTTGCTGACAGCTGGCAGGCGCAGGCTCGCACGAAAGGTCATGGTACCGGCACTGTATCGCGGTTCTCGCATTAGCCGGAAACCAGGACGTGCAAGAGCACAAGTAGCGGCTTCCACTTCTCCCCGTCAGCGCGATGTAAATGACGAGACTTTTGTAAAGCATTCGTGCGGAAACGAAAATTCCCAGAGTTTTTCATGCTCTTCAAGATCGAAAAAATTTGATGTCCCGTCATCTGTACCGCATCTACTCCAAAAACAGGATTTCCCGGCGCAGTTTCTTATTGTGTAAATAGTTTGTATATATTAGTTCTCTCCCTATCCTCTCTTCCTGTCCCCTCACCTCTTTCATTTCATTTCTTCATTCTGCCTGTTACCCTTTTTTCCCGCTGCCCCAGCTCAGGTGCTTCAGTATGGTTGGCAGATGCCGGGGCTAGCAAAAATCTTTTCCTTCCTTTTTACTATTATTTTAACAAAAAACCACTACCACCACCCGGCGCAGTTTCTAGTAACTGACAGTATTTTGCTGAATTTTTTGCTGGAGTCTTGCTCGCAGGATCGTGATTAGATCATGTTTTTTACACGTGTATCTATTGCTCAAACCACTCTAATAACCATCCTGGTATGAAAAATACTATCGATTGGTTTTCGCTTTTTCGCTGTATTGGGTCGACGAATATTCCCTCTTGTCCCGAAAGAAGGTGCACCCTCAAGAGACTAGCTTATTAGGCCGCGACTGCTTGTTTGACGACAGCGGCGACGTCAAGGTGGCATAGATCCGGAACAAAGAACTACCTAGAAATATCAGGTGGCAATTGCTGACGCAGGTTCCAGGAAGTACGCGCGCGTGGATTTAGCATCCAACGCTATATACAAAGCCGTTGACGCGTGAAACGCCGCACGTCGGGCAGGCAACTACCATAGAAGCGCGTGCCAATTTAAAGCGGCACTCGTCGCCTTCTCGCCACTGATGCGGCGGCGCTAGCGAAGGAACCTCTGCGTCAGCACGTTGGTGCTAAGTCGCGCAAGGACGCGTGGCGAACATTCGGCTTCGGCGAATCTAAAAGCACCCCCCTCCCCCCCAAAAAGAAAAAAAGTTATTCTCATTGTCTCGCTTTCCTCTGTCTCTTCGCTCCCCTTGTCTTCCGCCTCTATCTCTCACTCTCTGTCCCCTCTCTTCTGTCTCGTTCTGTTCTTCTCTCGGGGCTCTCCGATTTCCTCACACGCGCATATCGTCCCGCTTCCTCGGCGAGCAATACGAGCGCAGTGGACCAAGCTTCGATGAACGGATTTCACTTTCGCGCGAAGAATATTCTTGACAAGTCCGCTCTTTCCTCTTTGAACCCGGCCCTCCTCATCTTCTCTCCTCTTTTCTCTCGCTCTTTGTCCTTTTATTTTTCGTACGAACTTCACGGCGGTTGTTCTAAGCAGATGAATAGAGGAAGAGAGAACGTGCTAGGGAGAGAGCGAACGGAAAGCGTAGGGTAAGCGAAGCAAACCCGAGGGTTATTTTGATTAGCAAATACCTAATTAGGATGCAAATGGGAGCGTCAGCTGCTGCCACCGATGCCTCGGGTGAAAAACCTTCTCCGAACCCCCCCTCTTTCCCCTCGGCGTCATTCTCACACCCCTCCCCCCTCCCAGCTTTGCCTCATGGCAGGCTTGTCGAGAGTCGACTCGTCGGAGCGAAATTTAATAAGCGCATGAGGCGACGAAGGCTGCGGCCCCCGTCATTGTATTCGTGTCAAAGATCGCATCTCGCGAGGAGATGGCACCGGATTCGATATCTTTATCTTCGCTCGCCGTCTCTCCGTTATTTCTCATTTTGCGGGGCTCCGCGCGCCCACGTCTGATTGGAACGAGAATTTGCGCAACGCTTGGAAGAATTTTGTGCAGGGGTAAAAAGAGAAAGGAGAAAAGGAGCGTGGGGAAGCAGGCTTGGGGTGACATTTTGCGGGCTTCGGCGGGCACTCTCGGTGCGTCCTGAGTGCGCGAGATGTCACACCCCCTAATGCATGATTCATGCGAAGGCTAATTACGATTTATGGGAAAGCACCCCCGTACGCACTCCCGCACAAGAAAAAGACGCTTAACTAATGGTTAAAAGAATTGTGGGAGGAAGCACTGGTCATTTGAGTTTTCATACCCGCCCGCAATAGCCTTGGAATCCGGAAATTGGAAAGATTTCGCCCCTCCTCCCCACCTCTTTCAAATGGGGTTGTCCCATCAAACTTTTTCTAGTAAGAAATAGCAACTGAAGGCATAATTTCGTCCACGATGCTGTTTTATTCGCTCGACAAAGCGCACATTTCGACATTTCGTGATGTAGTCCTCAAGCAAGTTTTGGCAATAATATGGAATAAATAATGCGTAGTTACTTTTTTTTAATCAATGCGAGTTAAGGGCCGAAGCAGCAATATATCTCTACTTTAAATATCCGATTTAATGATTATTTTGGGTTCCGATTTTCAGAACTTCTCGCCCGGTTACGCACGCTTCATTTGCAAGATAGCACAACAAAAAGAAAGTTTCAGAAAAAGAAGAATCATTCTGGTTGCTCTTGCATCATTTAAGCAAAGCCAACCTTTTCCACGTGTGCTTTTGCGATTTCCCCCATCAAAGGTCATTTAAATTCTTTCTTTTTGTAATAAAACACGCGATAGAAAACAATATTGCGGGTGAGCTGAGCTCTTGCTAGCAGCTGATGTCCACTCAGTACTAAAAAAAGAAAAAAAACTTGCGTAATATTCATTTTTCGAGAACGAACTGACATATATATAAGCTATCACTCGGAACTTAATCTTTGTTTCACATGAGCAACACTGAACACATAATTTATGATACAAATGAAAATGTGGCACGAAGAATATTCTGCTGGAATTTGCTTCGTGCTTCTATGCATTCTCTTGCAGATGGATTTTGAATGCAATTCTTTTTCCTCTATGGCTCGTTTCAAGATGAAACCTATCTATTCCCTTCTTGTGATAAAGCCATCAGCGCCAAATTCATCTTGTCGTCGCTAAACATGTTGTTTCCTCTCAAACTTCCTCTCAGACTTCCTCTCAAACATACCTCACCCAACCTTTTTCTACCTGTAGTCATAATAAACGTCTTCACCAGCATTAACAGCAG
The DNA here is from genome assembly GCF_052857255.1 of Amblyomma americanum. Classification (NCBI taxonomy): domain Eukaryota; kingdom Metazoa; phylum Arthropoda; class Arachnida; order Ixodida; family Ixodidae; genus Amblyomma; species Amblyomma americanum. The sequence goes on along the minus strand of NC_135502.1, from coordinate 24,726,086 downwards.
TAGCTTGTGGCGCTGCGATTACGAGTTGTTTTGAGAAGTGGTTATGGCTGCCAAAACACTTACTGTGCACACGCCCACTATATTACGAACACCCATGAGAAAATAGAATCATTCACCATAAGAGTAAACTGTGACATTAATTGTGTATGTGATCCGATGCAATCATGGTAAGCGCGGTCAGCCTTGCATCACTGGCTTCTTCGCTTAAAGTTGCACCACATGAGTTATGTTCAGCGACGTGCGCATTTTATTTCCGCGTAAACCAATACGTCCAGAGTAAGACGGGGAAGTACAAAACAAAAATATTGAAAAAGAAACCCTGCCACTACATTGTCCAGAGCCTGTCTCATCCAAAACCGACGCGTATAAGCCGCGCTTGAACCTCGGGTGGCATCACAGCGGTCATCAATTCAGCCCGGTCATGTCTCCGCAACAAGCAGAACTCGGTGGACATGCCGAGCTACGGCGGGCGTTTCGAAATGTGGATCGCACGTCAACGGCTTGAGCGGTTGTATCGTCTCCTCGGCGGTCTCTGTCCAAGCACCCGCTGCGTCGTTGGCCTCTGCTCAAAGTAGGCATGGGACGCAGTCACGTTCAGTTGGAGGCGGCCAATTTCACGAAAGCGGCGGCCGGCGCGCTGTGGCGGCCAAAGTTCGGCTGTGCGCGCCACAACGACTCCTATGACGACATTGCGCCATGGCCAGACGATGCGTCTTTCGCTCGTCCCACTCGAAGAAAAGTTGTTTTTGTTCCACAAAAAGAACGCAGAGAGCAAAGAATGAGATTGATCGTTAAAGCGAAATAATAAACGCGCAAGCAAGAAAAAAAAAAACATCGGCGAACAGAGCCGGAGCGGTCGACAGGCGGCCTTTCTCTTGAGCGAGAACTGGCTGGGAAGGTTATACGGGGGTGAAAAGAAATAATAAAGTCTCGGAAGACTAGTGGAGGGAAATTTCCTCCTTTTCGATCACGAAGGAGGAGAAGTGGCGCAGGCGACGAGGAACAATGGCCCACCGCCGCTGCCGCCGACGACGCCGCCGCTGGGGTGCGCTCAATTCGCCACAATTCCGGAGGCCATTGTGATTGAAATGAGGCGGTGCGCGCGACAGTTCCCGCGTGTACGGACGACACTCACTCGGAGCTGCTGCGGTTTTGCGGTGTCCAGTTCCGTCGGCCTACGAAGCCGGTGCAGACCTACGCATGCGCCGCCGGTTCCAGCTCAAGTTTTGTTTCTGTTTCGGCGTTTTATTGTATCCATTGTTTTCTCTCTTTTTTTTTCCTGAGCTGTGAGCTTTTCCTTTCGAGACAACCGGATACTTTCTTTTGCAGACACGACGCGTCTTAGGTTTCAAAGCGCTTTCGCTTTTGAAGCATTCGAGGGTCTTCACATCGTCTTTGGACAACGTTTTGGAGATGACGGGAACGGCAGATTCAATCATCTCCGCCGAGGTTGTGCAGGCGTCTTGCTTATGTTCATTGCTGCAGTATTGTCTGCGTGAGGCAGCTTCAATGACGTAATATGACCGCGCTTGTAAATACAATGTGTTTCCCTCAGCCGTGTGACCGCGCTCTGATGACTTAGCCGAGTCGCAGCTGAAGTTACTCCGTACAATGTTTGTTTCTGCTCAGCGAGCAATATCTGTTGTCGCTGGGGAAAACAACACTGCTTGTAGATACTCGAGTAACCTTTTGAGAGGTTGTGAAATTCAAAACAAGAAACCAATAATTTTCAAGTTTTTTTTTTCATAACTCAACTGAATAACTAACTAAAATTTATGCAATCCTCTTCCTGTGCCAAGTATAACCTTGGCTCTTGAAAAGGTCGAAGTTGATAGACGCTGCAAACCAGATTAAGATCCGCTCTAAATGATTCGGTCATAATCTTTCGTGATATAAATCTTGTGTTTCATCATACTCCCAGCGTTGTGCGTATAGACAGCAAATTTATTTGAAAACTAAACATTTTGATAGATTTGCCTGTCTGGTTGGGTTTGAAGACTTGTAATAAACTGCACATCTCCAACCAAAAACTTTAATTTTAACCCAACGTTTCGAAGCCCACTCGGCTCCTTCATCAGGACTGACTGAGGGCAGTAGCTAGCGTCTTTTAAGTATGAAGGGGAGGAGGGGGTGAAAGGAACGAAAGCTGTGATGCGAAAGGCGTGGGGAACTTCGCTCTTCAACTCAAGGAAAAAAAGTCGCCATTGACCGCCTCCCTACAGTGCGACAACGCGCCTAAAAGCCTTTAACCCCCCTTCCTCCCCCTCCCCAACGATTTTCGCATCACAGCTTTCGTTCCTTGAAAACCTCCTCCCCTTCATACTTAAAGACGCTAGCTGATGAAGGAGCCGAGGCGGCTTCGAAACGTTGGGTTAAAATTAAAGTTTTTGGTTGGAGATGTCCAGTTTATTAATGAAAATTTATTTGCACGAAACGGTTCGTTGCTAATATTAACGAAAAGAAAAATTCAGACTGTGCCTGGTTCTATGTTTTACGTTTTATTATTTTCCTTTTCTTGATTACGCTTCTAGTCATGAAGATGTCGTAAATGTGCAATAAATACCCCTTACTAATGGAATTTCAGGTGTACAATAAATATTGTTAGTGAAATATCATTTTTTCTGCCACGATTAAAGATTCTTCAAAATTGGCCTAGCCAATCAAGCAAGCAATCACTAGCCAGAAAAGTCGTTTTCATAACCCATTCATGCGCGCGAATTTCATTACAAAACCCAGCCGGATAGATCACGGGAAGGGGCTGGAATTTGTCGTGAACATTTTCTGCTGTGTGTAGACAATGTTTAGGAGATTCAGTGTTACAGGTTGACTATACCAGAAAAAGAGCCTTACTCTGAGCGCATATAGCGAGTGAACTATGCGCTTCTATAGGCATTGGGCAGAGGTTATGAAGAACACTAGGTGGATTTTGGTAGACTTTTTCCTGGATTCAAAATCATGGTTTCTTTTTGACAGTGGAAATTCCAACATTCATTCCACCTCGAACAGTTCACATACGTTAGAGAGGAGGAGGGGCTTTAATGGAACAGGAGAGGTCTGCCTAGTTGTCGGCTTGGCATGCTACTCCAGGCATACGTTAGATTTACCTGCGTTCTCTAAATTAGTATGAAATAAGATCGCCGGTAGCACCGACTTTGATAAAAGATATTTGCACAGTGATACTGTGTTGTGAACGAAAATAAGTATTTATATGTTGAGACCTAATAATTCCTCCCTGAAAGGTCGGTATGCTGTAATTTTAAAGCCACTTGTAGAGTGTAGAGACTTACACTTTTCAACTTTACTACTGGTCCGCGGTAACGTGCAAGGAGGCAGGGGGTCCACTATAGTTTGCAGCAGATAAATTATACGAGCCCCCACCTAAAAAAGTAAGTTTACCAAGCGGAACCTATTATCTCTGCAGTAAGGTGACTTATGCATTTAAATACTAGTCTTCTTGCAGATACATTTTAGCCCCCTATTCTCACAGGCACAACGGAATACTGCAAAGGTCACACAAGCCATCACTCCGCGCTCCGTTTCACTACGTGCCGCGGGAATAACTACTCGCAGCGTCCAACAGCGAACTGAGACAAGCACCCTGGCAGCATCACGCCCGGCTGAACCCTCAGACACCAGTTGGCGCCGAGGCGAGCCATCGACAACCTCATCTCCGATCGAAGCGCGTCGGGCAGGAAGGAATGCGTCGCAGCCAGGTGCTACCACGGTCCACTCGTCTCTCGGCGGACAGTGGAGTCGCAAGGAGACGTGTTGATTTCACGCTGACTGACCGCTGAAATCGAGCACCGAAGGTGACGGCGTTAAGCCTCGCCACCCTTCCCGTCTCTCGGCGCCATTAACGAGCATCGCGCACAGGTAGAAGGAGAGAGGGATGTGCGGGAGACATTGGAATCCCTTCGTGAAAGACTCAGATGGGTGAGCGCGTAGGCGTCAAGAATGCCCTTCAAGGAAGGCGGTGGCTGGAACGACAGGCGATTAGAGATCGGCGGTGAGAAAAGCGCGCCGGCAGTCAGCAGGGATGTAGCTAGGAATTAGCGCTCTGGTGCGAACTCGAAACTTGCAAATTAAGTGGCCGCCGAGTCACTCTAAAGAACCTCACGCTCCGCCAACGGAGCTCCGCTGTCCAGAAGAACGCCACACTAACGCCCCAAAAAGCCTTACAGCCCTCATCGGGTATCATTTGCAATAATATTCGGTCGGCTCTGAAAGGTATTAAGAGCTTTATTCTTTAAAAAAAAAAGCAATGTAGCTGTATTCTGCAGGCATTGAACGCAAAAATGCTCTTTATTCATTGTATATACTTCGTGAGAAAATGACATTGGTTATATTGTTCGCAAAGAAAATGTGCTTGTTTTTAGTGCTATGCTACTGCATTAATTATGTCTGTTTGAAATCTTGTATATCTGGCGCAATTTTTTTCGCTACTGCAGTTGTAAATTCAACACTAGTTTAAATAAGAATGCTTTGGATTACAAATTTTCCACGCGGATGATCACGCAAACATTCCTAAAAATCCGTGATGAAGCACTCCGAGCCGCAAAACAGGCACAGAGCAACAAAGATGCAGCATATAGGCGCAATGAAACACACGCAACACACACTTCGCCTATGTGTTGCATCTTTGTTCCTCTTTGTGTGTTTGTTTTTTCGCGAGCACTGTTTCATCACGGATATATACCAATTGATCTGGCTAGCAATTCTAATTCAGAAATCTGCCAGTTATTCTTCAGTGCATATTTCATATCGAAAGATAGTCTAAATGCTGCGTTGGCTTTTTATTTTGAAGAGACAGAATAATGTCGCTCCGCAACAGTCAGCAGAACGCCGCGATTCCTCAGGTTACTTCTGAGGGTTATATCGGACACTGGCCTTCCTTCTGTGAACAATAAGCGAATGTTCCAGCTCATGATTATAGTGCATGATCACAGTGCACAGTGCATCATAGTGCATGAGTGGAGGCAATGTTCAGAATTCTCAACTGCAGTGCCTAAAGGAACCAAAAAATGAACAGGTGAAAAAAGTCGAAACGTAAAAATAAAAATTGAAGATGGGAAGAGAGGCAATGGGGGAAAGGATGAGATCATAACTTTTTAAGGGATTTTACAATCTATGATTCATAATATGGACTTAGAGTTTTCATGAAAATGCACGTTTATTTGCAAGAGGAAGAGCTTTAGAAGATGGGTTGTATGCGCCTGAACGCCGTTGGAAAGACTTCTCAGCAGTGTGTTGAGTACAAAATAGCAGAGATATTTTCCGCCTTTGTACCTCACAACTACATAAAGAAAAAGTCAGGAGCACATGTTCTCCTTGCTTCTTTCATGCGGATAAAGCCATCTTGGAACGAAAAAGAAATACCAATGGCTCCAGCCAAACTGCAGCGCGTACAAACAGGACTTGGCTAGCGCTGCGCAGTAATGTTTGCCGTCGACAGAAAATGCGAAGGCAATCAAGGGCTCGGGTTTACCTTGTAGCACACGCGGCGCTCGCCGGGGGCTTGGTTTGGGGCGCCGGCTCGGCGCAGGACCCGTGTCTCCAGGAGAACTTCGGGAGCCAGCCTCTGTGTGTGTGTATTCTTGCAATAAATAAGTTTGCAATTCAAATACCGGCGCGTCAAGTCACCCCTTTCCTCCGCCTGTCGTCTTCCTTCCTCTCTGCTTCACTCGGGGGCTCAGAGGCGGACTTGGCAGCGTTTATTAAAAACGCAGCCGCCAGCCGGGGGCACTCTTTTTTTTTTTCCCGAGCATTGAGGATGAAAAGCACGCGCGAGCTGGAGCACGGTGATAGAATCCAGGCGAACGAAAACATTTTTTGAGGCACGCTTAAAAAGTTATAACTTGTGAGTTTTAACGCGGCCACGCGGGTCATGGGCTATGACAGACACCGTGGTAGATCGCCCCTGGTCAATTTAGTTCACCTCGCGGTTGGTTAACATGCGCTGCCATCGGACAACACACGGGCGTTCCTGCATTGCGCTTCCAACAAAATGCAGCCGGAATGGCCAGGATTGGCGCGACTTTGCAATCACTTGTCGAACGGTAAAGCCACAATGCCACCCCGGTGGGTTTTAGACGGGCTTGGTGAGTGGCACTTAATAAGCTTGGCTAGTTTTACAGAAAAAGGCTTAAGCATGCCGTGACTGCACGCAACTGCTGTTACTTGTGTATTCGAGTCATAGCTGCACAACAGCGTGCGCATGCGCCGTCACTGCCCGGCGCGATAGTAGTAGGAAACTTGCAGTCCCAGCAGGCTAATAACTGACCATGCATGCTGAACACATGCGAAGCACACGGCGATAACGCTAACCAATGCTGTATGCAATAACTGCACGTTTAAGCGTGCGATGATAGCTTATGCTTATCGGCAGTATATCCTGCCTACTGACAAGCCATGGAATTTGCACCTGCATAGCGAGAGAAAAAAAAACGGGAAAGAAATACTCATTAAAAATGGGATCACCCTTGACTGGGGTGCACAGGATGGCGAATTGAGCGAAGGAAGAAATGTCATATTAAAAACACAGAGTGCATCTTAGTGACTGTCACAGCATAACTGTGCTTCAGAGAAGTAGTTCAGGGCTTTCTTCTCTCTCTCTCTCTCTCTTTTTCTCAGTGCTGATCACCACTCAAGCCATTGCTTAGAGGTCTCCTGCTGGAATGAATGCGTGGTAAATTGGAAAACGGTCAAGGCCAGTCACTGCACAGTTTAAATGGTTAATACGACTAAGCAGAAATGCAAAGCGCGCATAGAACTCGACTATACCGTTTTTCTCGGGCAATACACCGTAGCCTAGCAGTACGGCTGCCGCGATGGCTGACTGGTTATGGTGCTCGGCTGCTGACCCGAAAGACGCGGGTTCGATCCCGGCCGCGGCGGTCGAATTTCGATGAAGGCGAAATTTTACAGGCCCATGTACTGTGAGGTGTCAGTGCACGTTAATCAACCTCAGGAGGTCGATATTTGCGGAGCCACTCTCTACGATGTCTCTCGTAGTAGGTCGCTTTCGGGCTTTAAGCCCCTATGGACCATGAACCCATGTAGTGCCCCCCTAAAAAGTGCGCCACAACACTGAAAAGAAACTCAAAAGGATAATACACAAGTCATATAAATTAGCAGCGTTTTGTTGGAGCGCAAATAAAAGAATAACGTGTTGAGCTCTTTTCACCGCAGCTCTATATGTCAAGGTGGCGAAGTTGTTGCCAGTAAGAATTCAGAGTGAAGATGTGTTAATTGGCAGCGGAAATGGAGAAATCACTTGTACTATTACTACTACTGGTTTACTATTACGGTTAATATTACCAGGATAGATAAAACGATGGTTTTTGAGCGTGGCAAAAGTTCGCGCCTTGCTGCAATAACAAGAAAAAAGCAAAAATACAGGCTCTAAACTCTTTTCCATGCACGCTAGCAAAGCAGGAAAAAAGTGAACGAGGCTCGTACATTTCTTTTTTCCGTGGGGTAAGCGGGAGCGGGTGCTCTGTGCTTCAAGTTCATATTTTGTTTGCAGATCACGACTCTCTGAAAGCACCGAAATCCGCTTACACTGAGGCCAAGGGATGGTAGGGATATTCAACCATGCAGTTCGCAAGGCCGGGCGTAGAGATCAAAGGTCAGTACGAATTCATCTTCGCGCGCTCTTTGCGAAGGAGTGAAAAAATCTTTAGAAAACATTGCGCGGACGTACGCCAAAATACAGAATTATAAAACGAAACGAAAACGCCAGTTACAAGAAACGAAGGTTGGAAGGCTGTTTCACTCTAGCGAGTCGATAGGCGCTAGGAGAAATAACACGAAACGAGCAAGCAGGCTTAGGAAAGCGCACATCTTCTTGTGTTTCTGCTCACTGATTGGTTCCAAGATATATGCACATCTCTTCACTCGATCCAGGTAGTAGAAACCCTACTAAATAAATTGGAAGACATAAAACAAGGCGCAGCATATTACAATACAATCAATTTTGTGCCTAGGAGGAACAATGGTGAAGAGACCTCAAAGTGGGTGCATTTCATTCTCAAAGCGAAATGTTTTGTACAGTTTTGTTGCGACGCCATTTATTTCGTCTTCACGCTACTCGAACAACTGCCGCATCTTGGTACGGTAATAGCACCGGGAGACTGAGCTCTTCACCTATTTATTGTTTGCTTTCAACCTGCTGAACATGCAACGCTGTTCTCAACTCTCTCAACTTTGTGGGGCCCTGAGAGGAATCGTTGGAAAGGAAGCAGGAATATTGAATGTCCTTTCACTACACGGCAGCTTTCGATACCCTGAAAAATTCCGAAATAGAAACCATTACTAGTGCTACAGTGCTTCTCATGTGATTTACTGCGAGTTGGATGCTGAGTTAGTGACACGAAGTTTTCGGCTACAAATGTCCAGACATTGCTCATTGTATATGCGCACACAGCAGTCAAAAGTGTATGAAAGGCAACGTCAACGAAAAAAAAAAAACTGATTTCATCGCTGTATTTTCATGCATCCTTAAATAAATATGTGCAGCTTAATTATGATTGTGCCAGTTACGCAGTGCAATATTAAATATAATGGAATAGTCCTTGCATTAAAAGAAATTTATATCGCGTTTCATGAATTTTTCTCTCTGTGTGTAATTAGGCTACTAAGGCAGCACCATCGATAGAAAAATTTCCTGGCTGAAAATAAACGCAATAGGTCATGCCAAGAAAAGTGTCCAGCTGAAATAGTTTTTTTTTTTTTTGTGGTAGTGCGTTTCTGCTCCAAGAGTTGCTCAGGGAACTCAAAATGAAAATATTTTAGATCAATACAGATGCTGGTGTTGATTAACTACTTCCCCGTTGTTAGCTAACCTGTTATTACAGCGTCATCGTAGGTTCACGTCAATTCATCTCTGCGTACAGCCACATTGGCCGGCTGATGGGGCTAGTTCGACTTGCGGTTCTACTAATATTTAGGCGAGTACAACTGTAGGCCATTTGGCAAAAAAATTCTTGAGAAAAAAGCAGCAACAACAAGAGATAGCCGAAAAAGACAACAGTGCGGTGCTCCATTGCAACGTCTGTGTGTCTCGCTTTCTGATCTTGCGGTACATTTGTTTCAGCAAGAATAAAGACACGCTTCCTGGCAAGATTTTCTTGACTACTCTAACAAGAGTAATGTGCGATTTAACCGCCTAAATGCGGGATATAGCAGGGGCACAGGTTGCCTGAATGGGACAGGGCAATATCGAGGGAGCAAGAGACGAAGTTAGGGTATGAGAACGGAAGGGGCTTTATGCGCGATATTATTACCGTGGCCAGGAAGAAGTTAAATGAGCGCAGAGGAGCCCTTAACGCACGTAGGGATGGGGTTCGCGCTCTCTTTAAGCGGTCTTCAAACCCTGTGGCTCCTACATAGGGATTTTAGCTTTTAACTATGCTTCAATCACTTTTACATTGTCGCGTTATTGGCCTCCGTCCACTTCAAAAGTTGAATTTGGAACTAAATTTCTCTGGTGGGAAAGGGGAGCCACCGCTCTCCTCAGAGGCCGGCCAACCACGGCAGAAGAGGCGGTTGCGTACTATTGCAAAGGGAAGAAAGGCGTTTTTCTTCGGTGACATAATGATATTCGTTACAGGTGCCGGTGGTGTCTCCATCATCCAATCTCCCTTCTGAACAACCCAACCAAATGCGGCTTAGAATACGACCAGCAATTTTCTTCCCCGTGAGCGGAGGTGCAAAGCATGCTTTCTCCTCTCGGTGGACACGTAGACTCGAAGGTTTAAAAAGGCCCCACGTAGACGGCAGGCTAGCCGATATTCACAGTAGCCAGGATTATAAACGGCAGTAATATGTGTGCCCAACATTCTCTTTGCCATTAGTTGTGTCATATAAAAATATATTTGGTTAAGGTTTTTGCGAATAATTTTTTTTACTTCTAAAAGCAACAAAAATCGCGATAAAGCATCCGCAGGAAGAGGCATCAGAACAATTTATTCACGACAGGGCTCTTTACTAAGCACACTAGGGCCACAGCGTTACATGCCGACACAATGAGAGAAAGAAAACCTACAAGAAGCGCTACAGCTCTCGTTCATCTTACTTGATGTCCTTGTGTCTAAGTCTCGCAATGGTTCCAATAACTTTCTTTACCGGCTCGCTGAACTTTCGGTTATTTAATAAAAACTAACATAACAGAACTCTGGATTTTTCTGTATTTCGCCTCCATCTAAACATGGCTGCCGCTCATGGTGTTGAAACCGAGAAGTCGTTCCCAGCAGCCGATTAAAATATTTGTATAGGACTAAAGTTTACAAACAACGGAAGAAATATTGCAGGGTTCTAAGTGTTCCCAGTTTTTCATTGCATTAGCCAGACAGAAACCTCGGTAGCACTAGCAGAGAAAATGGCGGTCATGGCAGCTCATTGTACTTGACAGTTCGCTGATTTAAATTTAATTTCGTAGGAGTCGCCTAAAGTGTTTTTACCTAGTTCAAAGTGGTGATTAGCGTCCAGATACGCTAACCAATTTCTGTCTTAAAAACTAGTTTCATCGAGTCTATTTTAAATGCGCCTATGTAATTTGAAACTGGGGTATTTTAGATCCGCCCTTATGTCGTCGTACGCTTTCTGTTTTTAAAGTTGTCTCAAATAGGGTGGACGGGCATTGAAAGAATGTAGCAATGTCAACAATCTCTTCTTACTCATCAAAACAGTTTTTTTGATGTAATCTTTATTCGCACCAGAAGGAACTAAATTAAGAGGCCCTCAAATTCGAGATCATAGGCTACCACTTCCGTTCTGAATTGATTTAAACAAACGACACAACAGTCAGTGCTTTCATAGGACCGTCCCAGTTTGTACAATTGTTCATTATAAGCGTTCTACCTATAATATGTGCCTTCTTGGTGGTAGGGCGGTTCTGTCGGTGCCGGCTTCCCGTGTGTGCACCGAAAATCAGTGCTCCCTCTGCAGAAGTAGGTTCGTTTCTTCATGCGGTTATAACTGCATGCTGCCTGATATTCTGGAAGAGGCGGCTCCGTTAGTTATCCAACTCTCGCTTCCGACGTCCTTAGTTAGCAAAGAGTAACACTATGAGCCTTTCACGTGAGGCCACTCCCGCACGCCACCCATTCCGCGTCACGTCACGCCGTGTCTCTTGCGAGAAACAAAGCAGGCTCGCCGCTATCACGCTCTCTACGCGGCACGGAACGCGGCAGAAGCAAAAGTTCCGCTCGGAACGCCAGCCACCCGCCAGCAGTAAGGACAAGGCTTGGGTCTCTGGACGCCACACTTCAGAGCTACGCCTATAATCACGTACAGTGGCCGGCGGGCCGACATGATTAGTGGTGTTTGCGCGCAAGCCTCGCTCGCTTCTCCTCAATTTCGCGCAGCTTCCTTCTTTATCTGCCGCCCCTCCCCGTTCTGCTCGCCGTATCCAGCTGGCGTCGTTCATCTCTGATTTCACTGAGGCCGCTCTCGGATTACGACGTGAACGTGAAACGCCTACTCCCACGCGGCTGCACCGCTTTCCCACGGAGCCGGCGTCGGCCAGGGCTTCTTCATGAAATGTGTGCAGCAGCGTCGAGGCCTCCTCTCTTCAAGGCGCATACTCTCTTGAGCGTAACGCTAAAAAGAAGGTGAAGCGTAGAGGAAGACACATTAGGGTCGACAACGGTGCGATTAAAGTGTATTCTTATTCATTACTGTGCACAACCTAGACATTATACTGTCGGTGTGAGTTGTAATGAATCATGTCGTGTTTGCAGAATAATAATACTGCAGGAAAACTGTGCTGCCGAGTGGAACAACGATGGAAAAATAAGGCCGTTGCCTTAGCACTTACGTGTCTTCATGTGTCACATCTCTGCTGATTTTCTGGAAATCTGTGAAACTAAACGCGATCTAAAAAATTTTGCTCTGCCGTATTTCCCAGCATAGAGACGAGAGATATGGGCTTAACGTCATCTTATGCATGTGAATGTATATAGCCCAGACATCACTGCATTGAAAAGAAGGTAAGCGCCAAGCTAGCTATACTGGGGCTCCATTTCTAACGAACGCCCACCATAGAAGCTAACAGCAATGATTCTAAGTTGTAACAGGCCCGAGCTTCTTCGGAAACTGTAATGTAAAATAAAACAAAGGATGTTTCTTAATTCATGCCACTTCGTGAGCTTTGTTGTTTGTTCCCATTGTTATACACGGGGATATAAGCCGAACAAATTACCTTCGCATGGTATATCTTTCTGAGACAAAACAGGCGGGACGTTAAATCGCACAGTGTTTATTGCGGAGGAGCGACTGGCTGCGGTGCGCGCAACGACTCGGCCGGCAACTCAAGGACAGCAGCTGTCTGGGCCGCAGCACGGAATTGCACGAAAACCGAAGCGCTCCTTGCAACAGGGGGCGGGCCGCCGGTCCCCATTCGCACGGAAAACAAGCTAAATCACGTCTGCCCCAGAGGCGCAGGCAGCGAGAAGCGAAGCAGAGCTCGAGAAACAGAAAAAAGATCCGTTTCTTTCTCAACTCTCCCAGCCTGCCGCGGAACTGTAGCGTTCCACAGCTGCAGCTTTACCGGCAGCTGAGAAGTGCACGACGCCGCCATGAAGAATCCGCGCCGTGCAGCGGTGCGCGCTGTTGCTTCCCCTGACTACTGGTCTGATCCCCTCCCGCGCTGCTCCCGACGATTCCGCGCAAAGCGGCTTTTAAATATGAATGTCGAGCCGTTTCGGAAGGCGCGTCGCCGCGCATCACGCTGCTTCTTGGACGCTGCGCGCATTCTCTCCACCTCGCTTAATGTTTCCAGCCCCCTGAAAAGCCTTTCGTTTTTACGTGCGTTTCTGTTCCACTCAGCTTCCCTCAGACTGCGCTTTCTGCCAGAACAGACAGCCTCCCGCCCCGGACAAGCCCTAGCTTGCCTGTGCCGATCCTTGCACTCTTACGTTACAGCCGCTTTTCTGAGCGTTTTTGCTCGGGTGTCTTTGTCGTTCTCGCCTAGCTGCTTTTCAGGTATTTTTTCTTTTTTTTCTTCCTTTCCCGCAGGGTTCGTTCCGCGATGCCACCGCCGGTGTTCCCCGGGGGAGGCAGGTAGGCATAAGCAGATTGGAGTCGGTCTCCTCGTTGCCGCTGGCAAAGACCCTCTCCCCCTCTCTCTTCCCCTCATCCTCAACACACACACCGAGCACGGCCGATCTGCCTCATGCCTGGCGTCGGTTGGGGGGTAGAGAGCCAATCAAAGCAAAGTTATGGGGACATGCGCTCCGTGGCGGGCCCCTGCCAAGCGCAGCTGGCTCTCGCTCGGCGCCTTTCGCCGCATTTTCTTCGAGCCGCTTATTCCTTGTATATGTATTTATATAGACATAAAAATACTTATATCGGAGCGCGCCTCCGTTTTCATGGCGTGCTCCTCCAGCGTTAGCTTCCTTGGTTTTCTCCAACGATTGTTGTTTATTCCGCGACGCGACCTTTTTTCTTTATCTGTTTTGGTTTGCTTTCTTGTATGTTCCTTTCATTATAAGGCAAAAACAGTTGTGCGTTCCTGCCTTCATAATATCGTTTCCATCTTTATTCCCTACTGCTTTTCGCCAGGAACACTTTCTCAGTGGTCTATGCCTATGGCTCGCCTTCACCGAAATATTTCGCCGTATGCGTATTTACCGCGTTCGGTGTAGCCAAATAGAACTTGAAAGCTGCCGGTAAATACCTCCCAGAAACGCCGGAGCACATTTGCTTGCGCTTGACTCTCGGTAGTCTCTTTGATATCTACGCCCGGCGTTGGCAAGCAGCGCGAGGGTATGGCCGCCGGCAATGATTCGCGACAGAGAAGGGAGGAACAGTAAGAGCCTACAAGCCGCCTCTTCGTTTTTTTTTCTCCTTCTCCTTTTAACCTCCACTCACTCGCCGCGCGTTCTTTTGCTTTCCTTTGATTAGCTGTGCTTCTTGCGCGGCGTGTGAACTGAGCCCACGCGCGTTCCATCACCCGTAACGCCCACGTGCTCTTCGAATTTCCCGCTCAATTTCTCTGCTCTTCGAACCTTCTCTTTGCCCGCGTTTTCACGTTCTTTCATTTTTATCGCTGTTAAATTGAGAAGGTGGAAGCCTAGAATTTGTTTTTCTTTCCTTCCAAGCTTCCTAAAGGATCCCCTTGGTTTCCTTTCTGCTCCTGCACCTGCTTCTGCTTTTAAATTATTTCTTCTTCCCTTCGTCTGAACATGAGCACTTCTCTTTTTAGGCAAACTATGCGTTACGCTCAGAAAATGCAACCCACGTGTCTATCTAAGTGAATGACGTCACGGCGCGGCTGGATGAATAGTTTTAGACAGGAGCATGGCGAGCCGCTTCTGGGTCAGTCTATAATACAGGAAAATGGAAACCGTTCGGCTGAAGGCAATGGCGCGTTCACACTAGGGTGGGCAGTCATTTTGCTTCTCGTCAGGAAGTAAAACAAAACAAAAACAACAGAAGCGGCAGCTAGAAATAGGGTGGTCCTTTAGCGATAGGCAACAGCTGGCTGCAGCACGAAAATGACGGGCGGGCACTCCAGTGCACGTGCCTGATTTTTTGTCTCCCATTACAGCTGGAGGGGGGGGGGGGGGGGGGGGGGGGGGGGAGTTTCTTTACTCTAAAGGCTTCGCGCCACGCCGGGCACCCCCTAGACACGACGTCTTTAGGAAGAAATTCGAGCGATAAATGACTATCTAATATAAGCAGAGGGTACCACAGAAGCGTGTGTCCGTCTAGAGGGGACCCAAAGTCGTGCCGATAGCGTTCTGAATGAAAATGTCGGGACTCGTCATGAGGTCATGAGGCCTTGCTTTTATTCCTTCTAGGGCGCGAGACACACTTTGTCACTCGGCTCTCACGATGTCTGCACGCCCATTAACACGTTACACGTGTTTTTTTAGCCAATAACTAACAGTAATGAGGGAGGATCTTAAAAATATTCACAGGGACCTCTAATTACATTATGTGTTGCCATTGCGACAGCATAACAAGCTTTTGGTGCCTTTACATCGTTTTTTTATGTATTTATGGTTCTGTTTGCGTGCCCCTACACCTCTGTCTGCACACAACCAGACATTTCTTCAGGTCATTTGGCTTCCGTTTAGATGTTTTCCCAAAGGCGTCTAGAGGTGGCTACACGAACGCAATGAAAATACATTCAAATGCATAGTTTTCACTTTAGGTCTTATGACGTCACATTCCTCCAGCTAATTGGCAAAATTTATGACCGACATCACATTTTTTCCTTATGAGGTTACCAGTGCGATCGCATTAAGAAGAGAGAACACATCAAGAGGGCTTGTAAAGAAAAAGATATTTCTCGCGTTGACTCCGTTTATTTCTTTCAAGTTTCTTTTTGTTTTACATTGCGTGCACAGGTCCGTTTTTCCGCTTCTTTTTTTTATTAGACGTGCATAGGTCAGGAGTTCTAATATGCCAAACAAATGCATGTATCGAAATCTCTTTTTTTTTTCAAAGCACTCAGAAACCTCCGATGTTCTGCACAAACAAGTAGCAAGGCCAAGGGAGCGACTGAGGACATAGCTGTAAATTTTTGCATTAAAGAAAGACAATTTCAAAGACAAAAAATACCTCGTATTTGGAAAGCAGTTGCTCAAAGTTTGCCTTGTCAATTTACAGTGTCCTCCAGGAATTCAATCGCAGCCCAGAATTATGCACAGTTCTTTCAAAAAGACGTAGTTTTTTTTTGTTGCCTTGAAGTATTACTGCCGCCATTCCCGAGGAAAGCGAAGGACGTACCACGTGTGCGGAAATAAGAAGAGCGGCGCGAAATGTTTCCGAAGATAACGCGCTTGCTTTTTCCACTAAGACCGCGAAGGAAGAATAGGAACCGACAACGCATTTCTTCTTACACTCATCCGGGCCAGCTACGCAGGCTGGATGCCGCAGAAATAAATTCGAGTCTCGTTTCTCACGCGCGCCAAGTGTGTAACTGGCTCCTTCCTTGCGGCCGAAGAGAGAAACATATACGAGATTCTCACGGTGGGCACAGGAGGTCGACAAGGTTCGCACAGTGTATAAACACTGCACCGGGCGAACGTGCAGAGAGAAGGCTGTGAATAAAGCTGTGCAGTGAACAAGGAAGACGGATGAGACGAAGACAAGGAAAATGGAAGCGTTCGTTCAAAACGGCTGCAAGCGAAAACGACCCAAAAGGGATGCGGTACACGACGCCACGCTCTGAGGGAGAGACATAAAGGTATGTAAGTGTACGTTCGGGGAAGTAAGCCCCTGAGGAAGTGAAGAGACAGCAAGAGAGACAGAACGACTGGAAGAGGAGCAACGAGAGGAGCGTTGAGATGAGAGGGAATCGAAAGGGAAAAGAAGGAGTGAGTGAGGGAGGGCAGAGAGAAAGTGTGGTGCTAGCGCACGTGGAGAGTGGGGGGAAGCGTTGATAGAGTGACTGCCGCAGGCGCCTGGGAGCACAAGCAAGCCGCGTGCGCGTGGCGGAGAGCGTCATCATTTATCCTGATTTAGTAGCCCTGAAGGATGTTAATGCATCCCGCAGAGAGAGATTCACCTCGGCCACCCAGGCACGCACGCACGCACCAGCGTGCTGCTGCCCGGCGGCGTGAAAGGCAAGCGCGATGCTGGTGCAGCGACGACGCCGGCGACGGGATCGCGAGAGGCTGGCATGGCCAGCAGCGGCCGTCCGGACCATGCTGCCCGGGAGCCAGCAGTGGCGCCGCGAGGAGTGCGCGCCCCCGCTGGCGCCACGAGATGCCCGCGCAAGCGAAAAGGCGCCATCTTCATCGTCTCGTCTCGCTGCCCCCAGCAGCGGTGAAACACGCGTCCGCGGTTTCTCCGTCCTGGCTTTTCGCAGGAGAGCAGGAAGTTCGGGCTGGTCTTTTCCCTGCCTGGCTTAGAGCTTTCTTTCTCCTGCATTTGTTTAAACCTGCTCCTCTTCTTTGTGTTTGTTTTTTATTTTGGTTTGGTTTTCAGAGAACTGTAAGTGATCGCTGACCTTTGTTTAAGCAGCCGCCTCTCAAAATATAAATTATAGAAGAACTAAGAAAAATAAGAGATGTTTATAATTGTAGTGCGTTTTTTTCTCTGGTTTGTGTTGATTGCTGTCTCGTTTGTCTTGAGTGCTGTCGTTTATTGACACTACCTCGATAGGGATTGGCGACATTGGCTCTGATTATAGGCACGGGTGAGTTCAGAAATACTGCAATGAGCGAAGGCTGCGTACATGGAACTGAAACAGCTGAAACACAGGCTCCCGAAAAGAGAAAATAGGAGACACGCAGGGTAAGCTGTAATGGTTTAAATTTATGGGGGTGTAACGTCCCAAAGCGATTGAGGATATGAGATACGCCGTTGTGAAGGGCTCCGGAAATTTCGACTACCTGAGGTTCTTTAACCTGCACTGACATCGCACAGTACACGGGCCTCGAGAATATCGCCGCCATCGAAATTCGAGCACCGCGGCTGGGATCGAACTCACGTCTTTCGCGCCAGCAGCCGAGCGCCGTAACCACTCAGCCACCGCAGCGGCTCTAAGGGGTAAGCTGTAATGAAGGACGTTTCAAAGATCCAACAATAGATCGAAGCGATGTTTTGAATGACAAAAACAAACAAAAATCCACTGAGATAATGAAAGTCAAGGAAACATTTTAGCCGCTAAACGCGTCAGCAAATTGAAGAACTCCTAAATCAAGCTACTAATAATAATTCTATATCAATGGATTACTTTCACCGGGATGAATGCGATTCGTGCAGCGTTACCACTAATATTACCTTTGCTGCTCATTTGATGTTGGTGCGGGCACTTTATCGCTCTCCCAGTATCCGGCGAGTAAATTCAGGAATACTGAGATAGTTGTTTACGCTGGAATTTTATGTCTCGGTGCTAAAAAATGCTCTCTTAAGGTAAAAATTCATTATCTTAGAACTATTTTTGAAAACTGCTTTCATTCTAAATTATGTTTTGCAACGTTGTTTCCTTCATTCAAAAAATTCTATTTCGGCACTAGCGTTACATCAATTCGCGATATCTTGAGATGTTTTCTATTAGCAGGACCTCAAGTGCGTAGACTCTTCCGAGAAAGTGCTTTTATATGGGTTGACCGTACAGCAACAAACAGTAAATGCTGTCATAAAATACCAATCAAAACCTCTTTTCTTCATATCTTTCCTATTTCAAGAGTGTATACGCTTACTCAATGGCCATGCATCCTATTTTTCTGGGTTTGACGAGTGAATAACCTTTAGTTGCCAATTTGTGCGGTGGCCTTAAAAATAGTGGCACAACATCATGTGGATGAGCTCCACGCTATCACAAGCGTCCTGTGCTTCATGCCGATTGCGCATTTTTCGAAACTAAACGCAGCGCTCTGCAATGCGATTGCCAACAAAGCTAGACAGTGTCTCCCAGGTGGCGTCAATTCTCCATGCCGTGGTTCTTTTTCGTTCGTTTCTGACTCGGGTACTTACTTGGAAGCAAAAGTCGTGTACTCACAAAGCTCCTCATGCGGAATTCGTTGCTAGCGATCGGTCTTGAACCAGTTTGACTGCTGGTGTCGTAGGTCAACTTCCTTTGCTGCCGTAACAAAAAAAGAATAAGTGACTCACGGGTGACGTTTGTGCAATTTTTTACTCCGCATTAGTTCTGTTCATTACTGCGCACAAGAACGCAATAATAAAAAAAAGTTGCTTGTGTCACAGACTGAGAGGCGTGTCTGCCTCTCGAGGACATTGTTCCTGTTCCTGGAACAGGAGGTCCTTTCAGTACTGCCAGAACAAAATTTATGCGCTAAAAAAAACGAGAAAGATAGAGAAAAACGTGCGTTTCAGTAAGTCAAAAAATTCGAGAGTTATTATTATTATCAATTGCTTTTTATTGTTCATAATGTCACTAATACTCCAGGGACTCCACCTACAGTCGAATACAACTCAAGAAATAAGCGGCAGATTTGTGTCAAAGGAGACCCTCCAGCCAATGGCGCGACAAATTTTCATGATACCACGGTTAAACCAATTAAGCCATGGTTATTCTCTAATCATCTGTCACCTCCCGCGATTTCACGCTTGAAGGTTCACCCGCCGCGGTGGCTCAGTGGTTAGCGCGCTCGGCTACTGATCCGGAGTTCCCGGGTTCGAACCCAACCGCGGCGACTGCGTTTTTATGGAGGCAAAACACTGAGGCGCCCGTGTGCTGTGCGATGTCAGTGCACGTTAAAGATCCCCAGGTGGTCGAAATTATTCCGGAGCCCTCCACTACGGCACCTCTTTCTTCCTTTCTTCTTTCACTACCTCCTTTATCCCTTCCCTTACGGCGCGGTTCAGGTGTCCAACGATATATGAGACAGATACTGCGCCATTTCTATTCCCCCCAAAAAACTAATTAATAATTCATTAATTGCAGGTTCAAGAAGGTCAGTCAAGAGGGAGAGGGAGAATCGGTAAAGGGGACAATCCGTCGACGCCATTAGCTGGAGGGTCTCCTTTGAGGGCATTCGCCACTTCGTTCTTAACTTGTATCAGACTGTAGTGAAATTCTTGTAGTGAAGCTGATCTTACTGATTCTTGGAGCCATCAGAGGCCTTCCATCGCAAAACGTTAGTAGTAACTATACTTGCGCGAATAAACCACCTAAGGTAAAGCAAATTTGTGATTTTATGTTTACCACTAGCATCTGCATGTCACATGTTTGTTGCTTGGCCACCTTTTGATGCCTGATTAGCCGACAACGTTGCGAATAGTTCGGAGGGTAATTCGTCTTAAAAAGTGCGCCCCGGGTTTTAGTGTTCCGCTCCAATTACATTCTCAACTTAAGGATCTTATTTATTTGCTAATGATTTATTCCAGTTCTCATCCCATTATGTTTTACCTAAAAAAAGTGCGAATGCCTCTATTCTTTCATTAATGTCACATGTGAAAATGCAAGAGCCCAGTTGTTCTGACGGTTCACCACCAAATACTGTTTGCTGGGTGCGATTCCATTCCTCCTATCAAAAAACAAAAAAACAGCCACCATGCGGCATTGTAGGCACGTGACTATTCTCGCTGTTCGCCGCTTAGAACTCTTTCTTGGGTACAAAATTAGCCTGCGTTCTTTGGCTGTTAAAACAAACACTGATCGAAGCCCACCCGCACTAGTCATTACAAAAGCATACCCGAAGACGAACCACCGGCAATGGACAAAGGGACACCTCTATCTCACGCACGCCGACACCGCGGCACACACCGAAGCCGCAACGAGCAAATAACGCACGGAACATGGCCCGCCCGGGCCCTACCTCGGAGCTCGGCTCTGCTCGTCGGAAACCGTTATTGGGGAAGGGCAAGACAAAGACGGCTTCCGCGCCGCTCCCCACTCTCCCAATGCACGCAACGCTCGTACAGACATACTGTCGCGTTCGCTATAAGCCCCCGCTTAGCCAGCTCTGACTGGCTGCTGCTTGGGTCAGGCAAACACACACACACGCACGCAGGCAGTGTCCGCTGTGTTGTCGATAATGCAAGTCCCCGGCCCGCTCTGGCAACGTATGCTCTAATGGATTCCGAGCGTCCCATGTTTGGCCAAGGGATCGCATCAAAACCTTGCCTTTGCTTCCTCTTGCTTGGAGATTAGATTGCGCATGCGAGGTATTCTCTGTCGGCTCGTGGCCGGGCCCGGACCGGCGCTTTCTGTATTAGCCGTCGGCTGCCGGCTGTCTTGAGCCTTGAATCATGAATGGCCAATGGACATCGGGCGCTGGAATGGCTTTCTGAATAAGGTTTCTTCTCTTTTGGTGGATTTGCTATCGTTCCTTTATGTGCCCGCCGTTGCGTAATCCGCGTAGCACAGTCAGGGACCCATGTTTGTTTACAGAAGTCGTCACGTATAGGACGAACGCTTCAAAATAGACCTACTAGGCTACTGCCCTGTTGCTCAATACAAACAAGTCTGAACGAGTGCATAACGGGAATTTATTGATTGCCTGTCGAGCTTTAGTGGAAACAGCGTTTTAGAGCGCCATGACATGAGATTCGGTTGGACGAATCTGAAAGATTAATCCGAGCAAACGCTCTTCTGTAAATCTATTATTGTACATATTGAGAACCATTGAGAGAAATAATGAGATGATGTGTTTGCATGTTCAGATTTTGAATAAGAGAGGCCTTGACACAGATTAACCATTAAAACAGAAGCTGCAGCAGAATATTGCCGGGTTAGCCTGGTCTCTAATCCGCTATTCTGAGCAGTCCGCTAATCCACTATTCTGGGCTACTCAGAAAGCCATTACTAGGCTCGTCTCCTTCCGTTGGGACAAATGTATACAAGACTACACGACACTTTCGCATGAACATTAAAAAGAAACGCTAAATTTGGGCTGTATTTCAGGCCGTTTTTGTTCGCCTAGTGCATTTCTAGTACCGTGTTAGCGAAAGTTGTGGAATTATTTGTAAAGGTTTCCTGCTATTTAGTTCTACCAATTGTTAACCTTCCTTTTATTGCGCGCTTTCTAGCACAGCGGAGGCATGATCTGTAGGATCCTAGCATTTGCAGTATATGAAGGCTCAGACATAAACCCTTTAAGTAATGGTATGAAGGAGTGAAGCGCTAACTGCCAGAAAAACGACGGAAATTTAGTGCTACCCAAACCTCGCACAACTATAACGTAGTACCGGGCAGCTGAAAGCCTGGATATTCCATGCGAGCCGTCTTTCTTCGTTGAGGATTATCTTTTTAGGCTAAGTGTGAGGCATGTAGTGAGAAAGTTCTACTTTCTTCTTTTTGACCCAAGTCGAGCTTAGACCCTTTTATAGAGCTCCGTTTGGTGCCGGCGCGTCTATGACATGACAGCGCTCAATGTTCATGTTCACCGTCCATATAAGAAAAAGAGCGGCAATGGAATCACCTGTGGTCGCACAGCCAGAGCCTTTCTATTCTAACCCACTGTAGCGTCTCCCATCTTCCCCTTACCTAGCGCGTCTCGTCTCTTGGGTGTGTTTGTAGCAAATTGCCAGCAAGTTACTAAATTTTTCTTTCTCCTAATACCCAACTCCTCTCCCTATTCCCATGCGTCCAGGGTACTGAGTGGCCCGTTAATAAAGGAATGTTTTTAGCATTTAAGGAAGTAATAAGTAATCAAGTAATATTCAAACAATATAATTTTTAACAAACGAATGAATGAATGAATGAATGAATGAATGAATGAATGAATGAATGAATGAATGAATGAATGAATGAATGAATGAATGAATGAATGAATGAATGAATGAATGAATGAATGAATGAATGAATGAATGATAAACAGAACAAACAACCGAACTGTGGGCGTATACTTCCATGTGAATTTAAGTGTATACGTCCATGTGGTATCTGACACTGTCTTGATCTGTATTCAGCGTCAAAATATCAGCAAATATGAATTAAGAGCCTTGTAGTTGTCTTGAATTTTTGTAACACCGAACGCTTTGACAATGTACTACTGGAAGGAACATTGACTCGTACTCATCCTGCGGGCCGTTCAACTAAGCCGATTTAGTGGTTTGCACAAGAGAGTCCACGCTGTTAGTCCCTGTTTTGTTTGATTTCGATTAGAGCTCGGCAGTTATTCAAGGCCAACTTTGACCACTATGTTGAATACCGTCATAGAAGCCTGCGGTTATGCTTTCAGCGAGGATGAATTCTTAAGTTTAATTTTTAAAATAAATTATACTCGAAATATAACTGGAGACTGCAGAAAGTGTGATTTAAATATATCAGCACGAATTTTACCAGAGCAACCGATGTTCTTATTTGCATACATATTAGGTGCCGTGCCTTGCTGCTGAAACTTTGTTGCATAGTCTGTGAACAAAGGAAGGTATGACGGATAATAAGATGCATTTTCTTTCGAAATTTTTATCCCTCGTCCTCGGCAAGAGTGCACCTACAAAAGAGGCACTGGGTGCTGGTACGCTTATCGATTATGAGATAATAACGATGTTGGTAAACTTGAGTGAGGCACTGTACAATGTTGTTTGCCCTAGACAAGTGGAGAAATACTATGAATAACGTGCATTGTTCCGGTAAGCTGTAGTAGCGAAATAAGGACCAAAGCGGCTCAGAGATTTGGGAAATTTGCACTAACGTGTCACGAACAATGATGTGGTTTCTTCTAGTCGCTTTTAAAAGGGTTATGTACATAAAATTCTAAGAGACATTACGTTAGTTCATTATTAATGTATTGATAAAAAAGACAAATGTAAATAAGAACTGGTTTTGCGTTTGGGCACTTAAGTACAGCAAGGTATGCTTTATTGCATCGAAACCAGTATGCGATGTAAAAAGATGCCTAATCTAGGCGTTCCTTGAGCGAAATCTGCATTTATTATACGTCTCGCAAGAAGTGAAGGTACATACAAGGTCGTCATCGCCTAAAAAACGTTAAGCACAGAGAAAATATGTCGACAGTAACTGACTATTGTTTAAAAAGCTTGGGTTATGTTTTTGAAAAAGTTCAAAAACGCTTTCCGATTCCCGGCGAAATCAACGTGGCCTAATATGTCTTGCGCCCCTCCCAACTACCTTCACGGTGAAAAAATCTTCAAAGATAAACAATTGTGACTCGAGAAAGAATAAGCCTCCCCTCATATTACATATTAACCGTTCCTTCCGTTATCGATCTGTATTATGGATGACAAGCTTTGAAGAAGTCAGAAAAGCTTTGAAGGCTTTATAAAAGAAGGTGACGTTATAGCGGCAACATTAAACGCATTTGCTTGCAGCAGATTTGTCAAGAGACTAGCCTGTCAAATTGTTACACATAAAATTTTACTTCTATTATGAGTGATTGCGTGCAAATAGCACATGGGACAGGTTTATTATTGTAGCATCAGTTTTTGGACCCTAGCCCCATCGACAGCAGTTCTAGCTCATACAAAACGCCATGTTCTGGGTCACATGATGTCATACAAGTATATCCCTACTTTTTTGTCAAACGTTTCTTTAGAAAAAAATATAAACGATGCGCACCATTGGTAAGAGTTCTTTTGAGAGCTTCAGTCAAACTGTAGAAGATAGCCAATTTCGATTTCCGGCGTACAGTAAAAATGCTTCATGTATATCCGGTAAAATATTCACGCTGCATTCAAATACGCAAGAGCTTTTAGGAGCACCGCGGGTTCCTCGAGTACCGCTCTTCCTGTCATCAATTTTTGTTAACCATTTCTTCTCTTTTCTCAGTACGCGCCAGTAAGCGTCAATTTTGTAAAAAAAAAAGTTAAATTTCGCATGCTCTGAAATGCACACTTTTATCTCTATTACAGCAAAAGCTGTAGGCAGCTCATATAGCTTTATCTCGGTCGCCTCACGCCGAGCTGCGAGATGAGGCCCCCCACTAGAGATGGCGTGTGCACGCCTGCGTCTCACGGCGAGCTTCGCAGGCTCTCGCCAGCAGGTGTTGCCAAGCTGGCTGGCCTGTCTAAGATGCGATAGTACGGCCCGAGACAACACACTGTTCGGCTGGGCAAGCATTACGGCGAGCGCGACAGCGGTAAAGGCAGCATTCTGTCCACAAAGACCTCGAACTGTGTGCAACAGAAAGTGAGACCAAAAGGCGTCGAGGTCCAGACCAGGCAGTGCGTGCCGGCGAAGCCGCATCAAAGAGAATGAGGTGGGAAGACCTTGCGGTGCGCACTGCCGAAGTTTCGGGAAAAGAACTTTAGCTCAGGACCCCACAGTCAGTGCGGCACCTGCTGAATCAAAGGGCATTACAGGAAGCGGAAGCTGATGGAACCACGGAGGCGTTTCTTGAACAATTCCTCCACAACCCGTTGTAACAGTTCCTCTGTGAGGTATGTCTGAGGTACTGCAACAATATTACAGAATGATCTTGGCTCGCCGCTTTACAACTTTAAGAATGTGGAACGCTCGACTTCACTGCACTCCACTAATGCACCAAATATCGCTTAAATTGGCATTTTATTCGTAACGTTTCGTCATTTTCTGAGTTTTATTTTAAATTTTGCGCAATAATGCCTTTCTTGTTTTAGTTTTCCCGTCACGGTCGCGTTGTTTTAGTAGTTTGACAGTACCACCTATGCAGTTGTGTAAAGCGTGCTTTGCCTGTAAGACAACACGTGGCTGCGGAAAAGCTCTACTGCAGGTCGACCTGGGGCCGGTGACAGATGGGTTGAGAAGAGCATTCCTAAAGAGCACGGCTGTATGACAGAGTAGGGCGAGATTATTGCAATTCTACATCTCCCGCCATCACTTCCTTCCTTTAGGTTCGTCCACAGCCTATCAATTTATTCTATTGCAGAGTAAAGCAGCTTCGCATCGCCAAGAAAAATTCAATTAAAATTCCGGCCCTTTTTTTTTGCGAAAGGAGAACTCTCGAGTCTAAGTCGAGCTGGATGTATGTAAATGAAGAAGAAGAACTTATTGAGAATAGGTGTAAGAATAATAGTTCCTGTTGGAGCAGGAGAGCCATGCGATGATTCTGAGTAGTTGTCGGGACATTCTGACAGGACATTCACTGTCTTTTGTTAGTTGTTTAATACTACAGGCGTGGTCTTTAACAGCCTTTAAGCTGTTTTCAACCTCTAGAAGTCGTCTGCCCAAATCGACTAGTGCAGCCTGAATTGCCTTTTGGCCAACACATAACTCTTTCAAAATTGCCTTGGTATCAGGGCAAGAATTCAGCTGCATATCTTCAGACAGTAAGAGGGACATTGATGCAAAAGCAGCAAAAATCACTTTGGAACACGGCAGCACGACAACAAAACGATTGTCATTATTGTAGCCATAACAATAATAGCAGTAATAACCAACCTGCTTGAGAAGCAACCACCGTAGGTTTATACGCATTGCCTCTACCGTGCCGCCGCGCCCACTGAAGCTGGCTGCTGGGAGGGCGTAGTTTATAAGCCCAGCCGAAGTTGTGCTTCAAATATGTGAAGAAATAGCGAGCCAAATAAATCACGATTAATCCTTTTTTGTCACTGTACTTTGCAATATTTTTCTACTACTGTAAAGAAGTTTAATGCAGGTAGAATGAATAAAACAAGCCGCTGAAAAAGCAGGTGTCTATTATCTGAGTATGGTCACGGGTGCCACGGCCTCAAATTATTTCCGACTAATAGTAGGCATAGACGCAGCTCTCTCTGTCTGGTTAGTGGCTTACGTGCAGAATGAGAAATATACCCATGACAAGATTAAAGTTAACAAAACGCTACGTAAGAGCATTATAACTTCCCCCAAAACATATTCACCGAATATAATACCCAGCCACATATTTTTTCGCTGACGCTTATTTTGAGAAAATGTCAGAGTACAAGAACAAGGCAAAAACTGCGCGTGAAACAGTGAAGAGCGCAGCTAAAACATTATTAGAGGCAAGAATGCGCACACCAATTTTGGTTTCCGATTTGAGCAGAGCAAACGAAATCAATGCTTGCCCTGAGCGTCGGCCAGAGGAAAGAGAAAGGGGTTGACTGAAATGCGTTGTAAAAAGTGAAAAAAATCCAATATTCAACAAGGCGCGAAAGTTGCGCAAACGTTAGAAAGGGCAGCAAGTGTTCTCGCCTTCACCATTGCTTCAAACCGTCCTATGGTATTGCGCAATGCAACACAATAATGGAGCAAGAACCTCAGAGAAATGCTGCAGCGTACGTGCCAACATGACGAAATGACCAATAAGGCGTCATTTCGTGCCACCTTTCCGTGAGGTAAATGAAGTTCCACGTAAGACGAGCCGATTAGCAGCACGACCGTGGGCCTTACGTCAGCAGCTATAAGCGCACAAAAGCGAAGGTGATTCTGCTGTCACAGGTCAAGTGGCAGAAACGGTGAGTAACCCGATAACCAGTTAGACGAGAAGGGAACGCAAATTTATAGGCACGAGAGAATTAGGCTGGCACAGTCCGGCACAGTTCCTCTTTCAGACAGTCGGTCTGGTGGAGTCACGTTGCAACAAGGCCCTGTAACAAGTCCCGTTGGACGTTTTGATTACACTTCCACGTGAACGGGTGTCACCCGGAAGCGAGCGGCGTCTTGCTGCGCGGAGAAAATCAAACAGGGATGATCTGTGGAGTTGTACTGGGTCGTCATTAAGTGTGTACCGTGTAGGGTGTACAGCCTAGACGCAATTCAGTGTGATGAACGTCAATTTGACAACTGCGTAGCTAGTGGAATTACGAGAGAAATGTATTTACCTGAAGAAAAACTTCCGCAAGTTGCAAGAATCTCCAATGTACGCGATTAATGTTATAACTGCACAGACAAGAACAGCATATGCAAAAAATGAATGCATGGCTGATGCATGTCGGCAAAATTACATCACGCACGCATTGATTAAGAAAGCATAATAAAGAGTAAATTGGGAATGAGGTAATAAGAAGCATAAAGGCCCCCCCCCCCCCCCCCCTAGCGTATTATTGTTGATCAACCCCCTTAAAAATTAATGTGCAGTAAACGCTAAGAGAGCCAAAGTATACTGTGTATGTGGATGTAAAATCATCGAACAGCTGCAGTTGTAGAACTAATCGAACGCCTACATCTAAAATATATTCATTTCACCGCGCAACTGGAAGTTCCTACGGCTGCGGCACAGTGAATGTAGGCTATTAATGTGTTATGTCCGCTCTCTCAAGAGTGCAAGCGAGGAAACTCAGTATCATGTGCACATTGTCGAAACCAAATCAGAATAAAATACACTAATAGATTTGTAATTATGAGACTAAAACCTCTAATAAACAACTTCGCTTAGCGGGAAGACAAAAACACTCCTCATATGTGATTTATGAAAGGTTTCTTTAGAAGCAAGCGTAATTGTGGAACTGACAGAGTTATGGGATGTTTGCAAGTGTAGTAAACGAGACCTGCTTTTCATTTCTGTACTTCTTGAAAGAGACGGGCTCTTAGTTGCAAGATCGGCTGAATTTTCTTTTCTTGTTGCACCAGGTCCGTGCCAACACCACTCAGAATTGCAGGCCGCATCTTGGGTTGAGAAGCAGCACGTTTTTGCTTGGTTAGCTGTTAGCACAGCGCAGCTCTGCCACAGAAAACAGCAAATAATGTATTGCATAAACTGACTCCTTCTACGGGGGAAGAAATGTGGCGCAAAAATAAAGACAAACCTCTCGAATCATTCCTTCAACTTAAGGCGGGTCGCGCCTTTAGGAATACGTTTTTTCTTAATCTTATGCAAATAAAGCTAATCCATAAAACGTGTTATGTGGGAGCTTTGAAAGATGTTTCCTGTGCCGCGTAAATACATTCGCATCCATCGTCGCCGACGACTGTCGTGAGAGCCCTTCGTGTCGTGTGGAGTGCAAACAGTGTCTCCGAGCATACAACTTTCGAAGTAATCCCTCGGAACTCCTCGCGCTGTTATGTTGCGTGTCCCTGTCGCACGCAGTGTCACTATTTGTTGCTGCTACAACAACGACCAACACAAAGCAACAATAACAACCAAAAGAGTCAGCCCCTCCTTTCAGTGCCAACATCTGTGAGAGGAACTGCGCTCCACCTTTGAACACCGCATCTCCTCTCGAATGCACCCTAAAAACGTGAAGCTCTGCTCGCTAGATCGTCGCCCCTGAATGCACGTACGAGAGCCTCAGTGCGAGCAAGCCCACGCTACGCGCGCACACACGCAAAGCAGGGCCGGGATTACGCTCTTGAAAGCATTTCTGTGCTCGAAAGGTCGGAATGCGCAGCGTTGCGCCTTTCCTCCTCTCGCCAACAACCGATTCTCCAGCTTCTCCTTACTGCAGTATTCTTACCCTTTCCACTCCTCCCAAGCTGCGACCGCGTTGAGCGCCCGGGTCGAAGTAAGGATGCGCACAGTGAAGCGCACAACCTTGCCGAAGATGCGGCTAGCAGGCAGTATCGAGAGGTGAGCTTTTTAAAGAGAAAGCGAGAAAAATGTACGGGACAAAGCTGAGCAGAGGGGGAGAGGAAGAAGGCAACACATTTGAAGCCTAAGTGCAGCGTGCGATGCGGCAGAAGCAGCGACACCAGCAGGAGTTCGCCCGCACACCGCACGCCGGCGCCACGCACGAAAGGGGAGTGCAAAACAGAGCGTGTCGAAGTGTCGCAGGCCCTTTCCTCGCGACGGGTTTCCCTCCCTTGGGGCGGCTCCGTCGCAAAGTAGCGCCAGCCCGCCGCGGGTCTGGCGGCTTCAGATAGGACGCCGGTGAACGCGTCGCTGCCGTGAGAGCCTTGCCTGTGGGCACTGCCTCTTCGCAAAAAAGTTCTATCTTTAATTCTGGCTTGCTCTTACCGATGCGTTATTCTCTCCTTCCCTTTTCTCTTGCGTTTCCTTTTGATTTTTTACTGCCAAGCTTAGGAGAAGCTCCATCGAGCCTGGAGGCATCAGCGCAAGACCCGCATAGCGAGTTGCTGAGTTGCGACGCTGTAAAACGCAACGAGCTTCAAAAGTGTCGCTTTGAAGTGAGCCGGAAAAGTTTGAGCGCACGCTCCAATCCCACTGCGCTCCTCTACGACTCATAAGAGAGAAAGCATCGGAAATACCGGAAAGAAGGGAGGCAAAAATCGTGAGCCCATGACGCACAGGTTGCACGCGGACTTCGTTGCAGCAACGACCCGGTAAAGAAGAACTGCCAATTTCAACTTCTAAAGCAGCCTGAATTCCTTGTTTTTATTTCTGCTGACGCTCAGGCATTGCGCTGCGATGCCGCTGTCCCGCTGTAGGGAGCAGCTCGCCATTTTGTTTTTCAAGGAAGAGTGAATGCTCTATCGTAACCCTATCAAGTAGTGACTGTATTCTAGGGCTCAAACTGCAGATTTTGGTTCACTTTTGCGCCCGCGCTTCACGGCCGCGCTTTTGTGTAAATACTTCGCGGGGACTCTTTAGTGTCCGCTTTGCGCAGTTTACCTGATTAACAATCCAGGTGTCAGGTCAAATGAATGTTTAGTAATAAGATATCTTTATGAATGAAATTAAGGACATTGATTTATTGCAGTTATGTAATACGTGGCAGTTGGTTTGTCTTCTCTTGCACGCATGGCACGATAGCTTGTTCTGGCTTAAAATCAATGTTTTTGTTACGCCTTTTGGAAGTAATACGCAATTTTTGTATTGTTTCACTACGGCGAGGACGCTCGACGGGCCTGCTGTATAAATGAATAAAAAATTAATAAAGCGCATTGCAGTTATGTAACACGTGGCAGTTGGTTTGTCTTGTCTTGCACGCATGGCACGATAGCTTGTTCTTGTGGCTTAAACTCAATGTTTTTTTATGCCTGTTGGAAGTAATACGTAATTTTTGTATTGTTTCACTACGGCCAGGGCGCTCGACGGGCCTGCTGTATAAACGAATAAATATTGAAGTATACAAATGAATAAAAAATTAATAAAGCGTATTGTAGTTATGTAATATGTGGCAGTTGGTTTGTCTTGTCTTGCACGCATGGCACGATAGCTTGTTCTTCTGGCTTAAAATCAATGTTTTTTTTTATGCCTCTTGGAAGTAATACGTAATTTTTGTATTGTTTCACTATAGCGAGGACGCTCGACGGGCCTGCTGTATAAACGAATAAATATTAAAGTATACAAATGAATAAAAAATAATAAAGCGCGCCAATTCGTATGCGGCGCA
Source organism: Amblyomma americanum (assembly GCF_052857255.1). Taxonomy (NCBI): domain Eukaryota; kingdom Metazoa; phylum Arthropoda; class Arachnida; order Ixodida; family Ixodidae; genus Amblyomma; species Amblyomma americanum. Next base: position 24,695,546 of record NC_135502.1, on the reverse strand, counting down.
CATGACGTACACCGCATGCATGGCCGGCTAGCTAGAAAGAGACGCTATTGATATTGCCCAGGTGGTCTTTTGAGAATAGGAAGATGAAGAAAAAGTAGACGTAGGAGAAGAAGAACGAGATTAAGCCTGAGGACATCATCGTCGTCATCAATGAGATGTTCAAGGTCATGTTGAATATCATTTCTCAAAAGCTTGTGCAGGCGTTTCTGTAGGCAACAGGTAGGACTGCTTTACTGCAACATTTGCACTTACGTTTTAGACGTGAATCTCGAAGTTTGTTTTTTTTTTTTTGCTCAACGAAATCAGCGTCCTTGGCAGTGAGATGCTTGAAAACGTTTTCATTGCGTTCCCTTTTCTTCTGTAGGAAATCCGCTAACATTCCGAAGCTGTAATTAAAGTTCCCTCTAAAGAAGCAGTGCACTTAAATTTGAAGTGTTCATAGATAGACTATTGGTAACGCATCGCTAGCACCATCACGCTGCGTGCGGTTTCGGAAAAGTAAGCGCATGCGATATTTAAATAAAAGCAAATCCAGGACGGTTAGTCGTGTGACGCTCTTAAAACATGGTAGAATATGCCCAAGGTGTTTAAGGAAAGTCCATTAATTAGAGTGCTTTGCAGCCGTAAGGCCTAGCCTGGGTGAATGCTAATGAGAAATTCCTCCTTTACTTCAAAATAGCAACTGTGAACATTTCCACTAGTGTATATTCCATGTTGAAGTACCCGATGTTGCAGAATTATCGAGGTGTTTAAGCTATTTTCGTGCTTGAACCGGCAAATTCAGTGTCAAACAAATACTGCTTTCGCAATAGAGCTCACATTACAAATTGTAATGACTAAAGTTTTTATCCTTAATGCATTATTATGCGGTAATTGCGGTCAAAAAATTAATACCATGTGGCCGCTAATAGCTACAGCATAAAAAAATGGTAAATGACACTTTTTTTGTTGTCACTGTTGTGCTAAGGTAAAACCGATTTTTCATCCAGAACAAAAATGCACCCTCTATAGCAGAAGCGCATCAATTCTCGCACAAAAATACAAGTATCAAACAGCCTTTTAGCGGCTCCCCTCAACTTGTATCAGCCTAGCAGCTTTGAGAAAGGGCCCCGCAGACTAGATGAAAAGATTACTGGTGCCCTACTTTGGAAGGTTGATTTTTCTTACTTGCCCTTTTTGGATATGTCAGTTTCTGGCTGCGGTTTCAAAGTGGGTGGTGACCAAAGACAACTGGCGTGAAGTTAGAAAATAACAGCCATTTTACTAAACTCCACTCAATTGTTACATATACCAGCAAAAACAAATTTAGCAGTTGACGCATGACGAAAACGAACATTCCTTTCATACTTGAATTGGACCTCACCACTGCGCATAAGACTCGGGCTAACATCGCCGGCTTTGCGTTGAATGTGCAAGGTTGCTTCAACGGGGCTGCCCGAGCAGTTGATGCAGGACTAGCAAAACAAAACCACGGGCAAGTTCTCAATGACGTAATCCCAGTTCTGTATTATTTCCACTCATGCCGGAAAGCAAAAAAGAAACTTCGCTGTATTGCACGACTTTTTAGCGCCATAAAGTTTAGCCGGGAAACACCGCAGCGCTATCCAGTATTTGGGCCGTTAAAATCGCAAGAGGAGTTGAGATCGGTATAATTTTTTGACTCTGCAGCAACTACGCACCATTTAGCTCTTTCGACATGAATCAGCATTACATTAACTAGCAATTCAACTCACGATGAATATTGATTGAGTGCAGAGTTCAGAGCGCTGATACTGTCATTTTTCTTTAGTTGTTCTCGACATACGACGTGCATCTTTGCGTCGATAACAAATCCAAAGATTAAGATCGCCAACGAGAAAAGAAAAAATGGGTTTAAAACTGTCCTAAATTGCTTTCCACGTCTGCACAGCCGCGTTAGCAAATTTGTCGCATCATATGCAAGGCACCCGTGTTGAGCAGCTTTATAAATCTTCACATATATCCGGCCTAAATTCATTAGCCCTGCAGTTTCCCGCAGCTTTTTGGTCATTTATATGAGCAACTTGTAGCTGCTAAAAAATATTCGTTCACTTTTTTCTTATGACACCAATTGCCAAGAGCCTCTTTTAATACTGCACGTCTTGATTTGTTTAGTTTTCCTCGCACTTTCCAGCTCGCCAATGAAAATTAATCTTGGTTTCGCAAACATAGCGCTTACCACAAACACACAGTAGCGGGCGGCGTCTCTGTTTGACGCCTTGTCACTAATTAGGGAAAAATCCTCAACAACATCGAGCACATCGAATCACGCAGCCCGCGCCGGGCGCCTATGGCCAGAGCCGAGTGCCTGCGACGTGCGAGCCGAAGGCGAGCCCGTACGAGTGGCTTGATTAAAACCCAGTAGCTCCTATTTCTGCCCGCACTCAGCCTGGGGGCTCCTGTAGCCACGTACCACCTCCTTTCTTATTCTTATTTTCATTCATCCCGCGCCGCGCGCCTGTCCCTAAGCGCCACCGCCGCTGCTCAGCTAACGAAAACCCCTCCTAGTTTTCCGGTTTTCGTGAAGGGATCTTTTTTTTTCGGTGTTTTGCTCAATACTTGACCGAAAAGTTGAAAACGTCGGTACTTTAAAGGCGCTCCCCTCCCCGTCTTTTAATTCGTCCGCCGCCTGACGACTTACGGAGGTAATTAGTAGAGCCATCAGACCTGAAAGCTGCGACGCCGAGAAATCTATGATGGCGCCTTCCTTCTCTTCAATACGCGATGGTAGCCTTTTTTCTGGTTTCCACTTTTTATTTCCACTATGCCGCCTTCGCATTTATCATACAAAATATGAAGAAAGCAAAATACCAATAGCAGGAGTGAGGCATGATGTGTAGAAGAAAAATGAAAAAAAAAGAGCACTTGCGCAAACTGTCAGCCTTTTTCTGCAGGTCTTTCTCACAACCTGGGTTAGGAAACATGAAAGAAATTATGGTAGGTTAAGTGTGTTTCCTAAGTGCATAGTCCTAGTGTGCGCATGTTCTGGGATGATGCGTTCTGCTTTGGTACTTGCTGAAACTTTCAGTGCGTACTCACCAAGGGTGAATGAGGTCGGTCTTAACGGCCTTACGTGGTGACGAAATGACCACCTTTCTTCAACCGGCAGATTTTGAAGCATTTCTCAAAGTTCTTTTAAAGCAGCTAAACGTATGAAGCCATCCCCGGTTTTGAGAGCCCGTTGAAGTAAGGCTAGACGTGGTTCTGTTTCGAAATCCCCATCTTGAAGCTAGGCAATAAGGATCGCTTATGTGCGCCACCGCCTAAAAAGATAGCACTGCATTGTTTGCACAAACTAATCCCTCGTGTAAAAATACGAAATACAGATGGAGTATTGAAGTTTCTAGAAAGCTGTTCTAATGCTATTAATTGCTTTGCTTAACTCGTGGCTTCACCTTGCCGTGCGAAAATCAAGGAGCTTCGAGCCTGTTTCAGTGATTTGAGGGTAGCTTAGATGTCGGAATGCAGTCATTCCTGGAAAGCAGTTTTAGATGAAGGTGACAAGCACAAGAAAACCTTTCAGTGTTGCCATTTCTTTTTCAAAGGCATGAGACTACACTGCAATACATACTAATGGTGATAAAAAAAATGAATTGTCCTCCTCAAAATGCGTGTCATTCACTAAGTTGGAAAGATGATAAAATCAGACCTCATATCGCGCATGAGGTAAGTTACAGAAATATATAGAGATATCTGTAAAAACTGCCCGAAATGAAATTCTCAGCAACGATGAAAGGAAGACACGTAATAAAAATAAAAATTCAAGTAGTGAAAGAAGTGTCGAACAAGATGTCGGCCAAGAATTGCCGACCAAGTAGTATTAAAAATGCGGAGCAGTACGCACGTCTCATGGCGCAAGAGCTCCTCGACCTCGCTGACCTCTCATGCCAACTAGTCCAGCACGACGCCCGGAATCGCGGCAAACATATCGCGCGAAGGAAAAGACACCATCCTTGTTTAAGGTCTTTCGAACAATCAAAGAATCTTGACAATTTGGCCCTAAATGGCCAGCACCAGCTGCAACTTCAACAGCGCTCAGCTACTTTAGTGCAAGAGAATGCAGCTCATATTTTCCTTCAAGACAAGTTTAGTTTACGGGGTTTAACATCCCAAAGCAACTCAGGCATTAATGGATGCCGTAGTGAAGGCTCCGGAGATTTCGTCCGAATAAGGTTCTTTAACGTACACTGACATCGCACAGTACACGGGTCTCTAGAATTTCGTCTCCATCGAAATTCGACGCCACGGCCGGATCGAACTACATCTTCCTTCTCAGCAGTCGAGTGCGGTAACCACTGAGCCACCACGGCGGTTCCCTTCACAACACGTTGTTTTCTGATTGGTGTAAATTGCCTGTATGTGAAGAGGTGCAGAGACGTTCTCGAAGGCACTAATTATAACTTGCCACTGAGATTTCCTTTTTACCACATCTTTCGCACTTACAGCTAAGTACTACGGAAGAACTAACCAAAGGTTTGCAGGTAGAGCACTATACACATTTATTTTCTTCTGTTATACAACACCCGTCAAGGTACAAAGCTCTGCTATAGTAGGCGCTATACCGCTTTCACCTTTGAACCTTGGCTTTTCTTTCTTCTTTCTATCGTTTTTATTTTTTTCTGTTTGGGGAATTTTCAAGTGTGGGCTGCACGACTTCTCGGCGAGTAATTATGAGCAACGCACGTTCAGTACCCTCATACGGTCGCGTGCATTTATAGGAGCCGCCTAGCGGCTCTTGTTAGTGCAAAAGGAAAAGACAATATAGAATAATAAAGGCGTTCCCTGCAGCACACGCTTACGCTCGGGCTTGCTCTTGCTTTTGAACAGACACTAATGAAGCCGTCTTTCTTGTCCACGATTCCCCCCTCGACTCCTTCCTGCCTTTTCTTTTTCTTCAGATCCACGGTTTCGCCGACAGCCCCTACAATGCCGCAAGGATCTTGGTAATGAAGCGAATTGTGAGAGAGCGAAAAAAGAAGAGCACAAGTGAAAGGTGAGATTTTTGTGAAGAAGCATTCTGAAGGCCCTGTAAATTCAGCAGCTTCGTGACAAAAAAAAAAAGCGATTGACGCCAAATGCACGAAGGCGCAGATAGTTTTATCGCTGTTAAGATGAAATTTTGGCTCTAACGTGTTGATGTTCGTTGTCTGCTCTTGATCGGGTGTATTAATTGCATTCATTGTTTTGTTTTGAAAGTAACTTCTTGCATTCTAATAGTTTTCACTGGCATTGCCCAGAAACTACCGCCGAGGAATGTTTACACACAGAACAACATGTTTTCTTTCGTCACATACAGAAGCTATTAAGACATGTTGTGAACAATGTAACTGGCCATATAGTTGATAGCCTTTGCACACACGCGCAAGCCGAATGTAGCGTAGGTCGAGCCAAACTGTTCATAATCTGGGCGCTCACAGCTACATACATGGCGACACTGATAAGCGACGAGTAGATGATGCTACTCATTACAGCAACATCGCAGGCATATATGAAGATAATATATTTAGTTAGCTGTTTTATAAATTAAACTAGCGCGGTCACGACTGCCCGTTTATTCAACAAAAAAAGTAAAGAGCTGGGTCTTCCCATCTCTTTATTGCGGAAACATACGCTTATTTGTTTTCAACGACAGAATAATAACTACAAAAAGCCCTTAGAATTAGTGAGCCATCTCAGTAGCCAGCATCACTAAAACAAAAAAAAAGAAATGCCCATGAGCTGTTCTCATCACGAAGTCGCCTATTCTAGTAGGGCGAGACGAGGTCGTTAGCAGTGGCATTAGACAGGGTACAAAGCAGTGGCTGGCAAGCATGGGGAGGGCGTCGTTGTACACGCGGCAGCGCAGTAGTGGTAACGCCCCAGGGGGCTTAAGGCGGTCACGGGGCACGAAAGACAAAGCGAGGTCCAGCGCGAGATTACTGTCTTACGCTGGGATTAGTGCGCAACGACTTGAACGCGATTGTCCCGGAGCCGGCGGAAGCAAGACAGGTTGTTATCGGGGCCGGCTTCTGGCCAGTCTGGCCTGGCGGCTCCGCGCCCGTTTCCCCAAGAAAAGAGGTTAGAATAGGCAAGAAAGGAGGAGGACAGGGAGGAGGATGTCCGCTGCGTGTGCCAGTCGAAAGAAAATCCGGTAGGGATGGATGGGGAGAGCCACTCGAGCGGAAACGAAGCAGATAGGAATAAGGAGGAAAAAAGGGAAAGAAGAAAAAGAGGGTGAGAGGATGTAGGGAGATCAACGCGCCTCCTACTAAGAAGGTGTTCAGTCATGGTTAGTTTAGGCAACGTAACACGGTTGTTACCAGGAAAGTGGCTTAGAGTAGCAGGAAGTCGAAGTCTTGTACTGAAAGCCTACCCAGATTTGGAGTCAGGTACGCTGAAGGATTCCACGGATTGCAGCGAGAAGTGGGACGCATAAAATATCTAAGGTTCGGAAATGAGAAGGCGCTATCTTTCGGTTGCCGGGGCCAGTGTATTAAAAAAAGCAAAAAGATTATTTCTTTATGTTTGTTTGCGTTGAGTAAGGAGGAATCACTCTTACGGGCTGCTTTCATTGCAAGTGCGAACAAGCGGCACGCTCAATACCTTTACTGGCACGTGCGCTTAAGACTTCACAGTGTAAGCAACGATTCTAGGGCATCATTTCTTTCGTTTGCCACGTAGTCAGTCACAAAGCCAAAAATCGTCATCGCTACGTTTGGGGCATGGAACCTTAATATTAAACATAGATGAAGACGACGCTTTGGTGATTTATGTGCAAGTCAGTCGTGTTCACACAGCTAATGAAAGCCTCTAGACGCAAAGAAATTGCCTTACAAAACCATTGCCGTTGTGAAAGCTCTCCGTTCCCTTAGACGATGGGCTTTGCATAGACTCCCGTCAGTGACTGCGCGGATTAGGTCACAGCATAAGTCTAGGTCTTCCATGTATTAATTACATGTGTGAAAGTGTCAGTCTTCACGAACTACAGCGGGGCTCAACGACGAGCTCAGGGACACCAGCATATATCCTGCATTCCTGCCTCCTCCGCTTCATACGGACGCGATGCATATGCCTTGTCCATGCCCTTATGTCGTACTTGTATCCCATCATCCCTCTTCCCCAGTACAGGGCAACCAACAAGAACGCCCTTCTGGCTAACATCCCTGCCTTCCATCTTCCTCTCTACCTCTCTTATCTAGGTGCATGAACAAGCGCAGAAATGTTCGTCCTGTGTTTAAACATCTGAGGCCAGAAGAGCTCACATGGAGAAGTGGTCATTTTCACAACTCCAAAATGCTTCATCTCATGTGACTCGTAAAGCAGTGCTCATGACTCGATGAGCTTGAGGACGACACCCCCATGATGCCTGTTTAAGGGTATACAAATACCAAGGAATACAAATACCAGCAGCCTGTACAAAAAGCTCCGCCAGACGTTTAAGCAACCAGCTTACGTATACCATCCGCCTCCATTGAAACTGCGAAATCTCGTCGGTGTTTTTTTTTTCTCCCCTTGCTTATGCATATAAGCGCTCTTATCGCAGCTGCACACTGGTCGCAGCGCGCGATAGCCCTACAACGCGAGACCGGCGTCAATTAGTCAGCCGGGTTAGGCAGCCGGCTCGGCGACGGTTATTTACATACGTCGGGTAAATCTACAGTCGCAACCTGAAATACATGCGAGGGGTTTAACTTTGATGGCGCTATGTCGCGTCGCACACCGAGTGAGTTTGTCTGTCTGTCTGTGTAAGCGCACATCACGACCCCAGAGGAAGCGGGGCACTGCACACGCGGCGCTACCGGACGGGGGCGGCCGGGCGCGCGCCATCACGCGAACGCTGCCGCAAGCGCGGCCCGTCGAGCTCGTTACGACCGGAGCCCGGACGGTCGCTCAATCATTAGTCCTTTTCAGAGGCCTCGCGGGGCACTCGTGCGTCTCGCGCACAACACTCGCAGTCGAGGCGGCGGTCGTCGCGCCCGGCTTGGCGGTGGTTGTGCGCGGCGGCGGCGAGCAGCACGGCTTTCAAATTGCGGCCGCATAAAGCAGCCCGTGGGGAAACGCGCGTTGCAGTTCAAAGCGTGCCGCTCGTCCGCCGCGGTGGAAGGAGTGGCGTGGGATGAGTGTTACTCTTGTTGCTTCTGCCGTCTGATGTCTGGGCGGCGCGCGAGGGAGGGAGCAGTTGGCGTTTCTTCCATTTCTTGAACAAAGCGGCAATAGATTTTAGTAGACGGCAGTCGTTGCGGGCTTTTTGAGCTGTTTTCCCCAAATATCACTAATTGCGGCTGCTTTCGGTGGCACACATTACTACTAACGTGTAGATTTGCTGATAGCTTGCGAGAATCTTACCTTTGGGAAATTTTGGAAGTCTCCACGCCAGGGTCATGAAGGCAGAATAAAAGCAAATCTTTGACGCCTCTATCAGCGGTGCGCACTGATGATTTGAATGCCACAGCAGAGCGGCCCCAAGTGCGCTTTTTGTCTTAATGTGCACTTCTTACTTTTAATGGTATTGGTATTGCGCGGAATTTTTTTGTTGCGGAATCGGTGTTACAGCTTTCTCATTAAAACAAGACTTGATAAAAAAGCAGAAATTCCAGCTAGGCATAAGGATTGATTACGGGAAATGAACAAAAATTTCGCTTGGGTTAGGCGGCTTGATGGCCGTTGGGCTAGAGCTCATTTTGGGCTAATCAGAAATTTTGTGATCAATATGTGTCGTTATTAATAGCGTACCTGGCTTATGACCCCCTGCGAGAGGCGTTTCACGCTGAAATTGGCGAAATGCGCTTGAAAGGGCCAGCCTATATCATTCAAAATTACTTCGGCATTTCGGCCTCAATATACAGCACCGATTCAGCAACATAAAGCCCAGTACACCCTCAAGTACTAGCGCACATCAGCAACGACACTCTTTAACAGAATCGTGAATGAATAAAGGCAGGAAACAGATTTTAAAAAAATCCAAAAAGCAATGATGCCACTCTGCCTGCATGTGAGCCTCACAGTTCTGCCCTACAGTCATGTAAGCTTTCGAACGGAAATTAATGATCTCCACATAAATTTTTTAAGAAAGCCGCAGTCGAAATAAAAAAAAATGTCCTCGAACGTTTTAGAGTAGTCTATTTTATTTCCATAAATTGTGTATGTTACGTTTAGCTAAACTATAGAAGGGGCATAAAACTGCACGAAACTGAGAACTCATAAATAAAACCCCCGCGTGACACTAAAAGGGAACAAAGGCAATCCTTCAAAGGTGCATATTTTATTTGATGAAAAGAAAAATTTGAGCCATTGGCGAAACGAAGCTCCGATAGCATGCAAGGCCCAATGCAATAACGCCCTTTAAAGTACACGCAAATATACTTAGAAAGAGACGTGTTTTAATATATCATTGTCTTGTCCACCTTTCTTGTGATTGTCTCTTATTTTTGCGCTAACATTTGTACATAGAAGAAAACACTTTAGGAAATATTTGCCGTCCTAACGGTAAAACCCTCATTTGCGAGCTCCCAAATAAAAAGGCGTACGAAAAACATGCAAACGGGCATTGGCTGCGCGGGATTAGAAATATAATATACAGGAGAGCTCATTAATCA
>NC_135502.1:24498453-24680953 GCF_052857255.1 Amblyomma americanum | reverse complement strand
TCAAGAGCGAAGACCCTATGCTAAACATCTGGGCCCAATCATTGCACCACATTCTTTGCATATAAATTCGCCACCGCTCCTGTACAGCTCATTTGAATAAGAAACATGTACGTGTTTCTAAAGGTCTGTTCTTTTCGACTATAGCCAGTGACTGCTTCTTCAGTTAATCCTAGCTCAGAATTGTAAATGTCTTCTGTTGTCTGGAGATGTGTACCTCCTTTTCTTCAAGTTCTTGCTCGACTGCCGCAAGGGCTACATGTCTCAGAGCCTGAAAGGTTAGTTCGAGGATAAATTTCTCTGCCATCTTACGTTGCCTGTTTTGAAAAGATTATTGTCTTATTATTTCCAGTGGCTATACAAAAATTCCTGAATGAATATAATAACCTAGACTTACCCGATTTACGTTGGTTTCGCAGGGTGCAGAATTAAGTCAGTGAGGAATTGGGAGCGAAACAAAGTTTGAGATTTCCAAAAAAAAATTAAGATGGTAAAAAAAATTCACCACTGTCACAGTTTAAGCTTCCATATAATGATGCTCCCAGTAGCTTGTTTCTCAGATTTTTTTATTGATATGTTGCCGATTTCAGTTTTCAGTGCTTCTCGACCTAAAATGGAATGCCTAATACATACGCAGACAGCCTTATCGCCACACTTAAGCTGCTTGTTATCCTCGTCTCCAATGTCTGTGCGCGCTGCCATTTTCTCGAGTGGCCCTTTTAGAGCGTAGAACCTAGGATTGTGAAATAACACCTTTAGGTTGAGGGAAAAAAGCATAAGGTGCTTATGCGTAATAGCACTAGGAAAATTTTGCACAAAATTCTACGGCATCAAAAAAAAAAATAATGAACGGCTCCAAGGAATGGTCCAGGGACACCCTTGTTAACAAGGAGTAGAGGAAGGCTCAGCTCCTACATGTGTTCTACAAGCGACCCATGCCTTTTGAAAGGCTTCTTGCACCATTGGCGAGCCGAGAGTGCAGAGCGTTGCTAAACATTTGATCCTTCTGCAGCTAAAAAGGTTTAAGTCGGTAGGAGTAGCGAGGCAGAACCGGAGCCCGAAGATTTTCTCCTTACACGCTGTATCTTGTTCATGTTGTTCACTTCGGTTCAGTTCGTATCCAACATTTCTGAGCTCCGCTTCTTTTCCCGAGGTGAAGGAGGAGGAAAAACAATTATTATAAGCATAAATACTCGCTGGGTTCAGTAGGAGAACCCATTGGTCGCCATCATAATCCGGCCCTCTCAACGAGCGATTTCTTGTCGAGGGGACTGTGGCTATGAAGGGTTGCCTCCCAGCGCTCATATGTCGGATCGGGATTGCTGTCCATGACTGGGTTTTCTTGACATTCCCAAACTGCGTGAAAGGGTGTGCCAACTGCCCCACAGAACGGCAGGACGAATAGTAGGTGTCTGGGCACCATTTACTAATAGCTTTTCGCTCTCGCATTACCTCTCAACGCTTGGTATTGTTCCATCGCCGCTATCTTCCCTCTCAGTTTGAATGCCCAGAAATGTGAACCACGACTGCCACCAGCAAATCGGGTCAGGGGACATGGCTGTGGCACGCTGGGCCCTCGTGATTTCTGAGGTAGCACCGAGCAACGCACGAACAGTTTCTATGTGCGAACTCTTTGAGGATCAATCCTTAAGTTGTTGGCGCCAGACATGGCCTCCACATTAGTACAAGCACTTCGTGAAACGTGTGTTTTTCCTGATGCAGCGTAGCGGGAAACAGCTAGAAGCTAATAAACCATACCAAATAATTCTATTACAGAATATACGGAGCTCGAGGTGACATTTGTCACAAAAGTTTACTCATAGGATAGGTACCTCGCTCGGACTGGAAACAGGTTTGATTGTCGACAGCGTTTCACTCAAGGAACTGTCAATTGATCTCTAAGACCGCAACTGATAAGTAAAGACAAGAACCGTGGTAGCTGTGTATGCAGCAAATAGAGAGTTATTTTCCGCGTTTGGCGGTTTGATGTGACAAGTGTAAATTAATGTTTTGGGAGTCCTGACACATTCGTATTTATTTCTAGGACATCCATCCGAAGAGACTTCATATAAGTGCCCGAGTTACTCGCGCATAAGTTTTCATCCAGTGGTCTTACTGCACGCGTACGCTACTTGCACCAGTTATCGAACCTAGTGGGATCCATAGTCTGCGTTCTTCCTCTTTGCCAACCTAAGTGCAATTCAATGAACGGCTGTCACAATTCAACAGGGCTTTTCCGACAGCCAGAATATCCTGTGTTCATCCTAAAGAAATTAAACAGCGCTACATATATGAACGAATATACAGAAAGACATCACAGAACGGGCGCTGACTCCAACTATGTTTATTAACGAGAATGTTCGTTAAACATGTAAAAAGTCGATAGTGAGCGCATGCGCACCTATGCCCACAGAACGAAAGTGTCCAGAAAGCGGGGAGGGGCGGGGTGGGGGTGGGGGTTGAGGTCGCAGAACAATTTTTTCCAAGATGACAGTAATAAAGCAGTGCAGATTAAGAACAGCACATCGTATTTAATCCTCTAGTTCTAAGCAATGTGAATTCACTGGCAAGCAGGGAGACAGAAGTGGTGCTAACACACATGTCACCTCTCGCCTTGATAAAAAAGGCTACCAATATTTGCCGAGGTAATCTGTCGTTGCTCCTCGTCAGAATTTTGATTTTGTCAAGTCGTGGCTCACAGTTCTGATCGTTTTCATTCTTGCAAGAATGGCAATGGGCGGGTAGATTCATGCACGAAATTGAAGCGTTTTCCAACGTTCTTTCATGTTCCCTGGCACACTCATTAACACACCGCCCAGTTTGGCCAACGTACACTTTGCCACAAGAAAGAGAGATCTCAAAGACCACACCCGTGGCACACCGAACGAAGGGCTTTGCGTGTTTGACTCCGCAGCCAGAAGTTGCAAGGCTACTACTGCTGACCTTAGGGCACATCTTGGCCGATTTACACGGTGCAGAAAATATCAAATTGCTTAAAACTAGGCGATTAAATGCAGTCTGCTGTTCTTAATCTGCAGTGCTTTACGGCTGTCATCTTGGAAAAAATTGTTTTGCGACCTCATCCCCTTCCCCCCTCGCACTCTTTCTTGACCTTTTCGTTCTGTGGGCATGGGTGCGCATGCGCTCACTATCGTCTTTTTTATAGGTTCAACGAACGTAGTCGGAGTCAGCGCCTGTCCTCTCATGTCTTTCTGTGTATTCGTCTACATATATAGCGCAGTTTAATTTCAAGAAAAGAAACATGCATCACCAACTAGCCCCGCAACGGTTTAGTATGCTAAGAAGTCGAAATGTTGCCGGAGGATGTCACTGCAAAGAGAATCCACAAATAAAAGTTGTGTAATCGTGCGGAAAATGTCGGCGTTCCGTGGCCCTCATGCCCACAAATTCAAGCAACTAGCAACGAGCAAAGAGAGAGTTCCCTCCGACAGCCTATCGAACATTGGGCAAGGCACTGTGTCGCCGACGACTGCGAAACGTAGCCATTACGACGGCTCAGCGCTGAGAGAGTATCTGCCAAGGGGAGCAGCCGTGCGGAGAGGAAAACACGAACCAGTATTAGGAAAACAAAAATAAAAAATAAATAAAACGTATTCGAGCATAAATTCCAGAGGATCCCGGAGAGATAAACGCCGCTCCATGGGCTTCCACGTCGAGCAGTGACGGAGAACGCTCCTGAAACGAGGGATAAACCAATAATGAAAAGAGACCCTACAGTTCTGTCGGTCTCTGCTCCTGCACCCTGGCTTTATATATCTACATGACCTTTCGGTATACGTGTCTTTCATTACATTTCTCATTTTCGTTTTGCAGTCTGGTGGTTTTATTCCACTCGTACAATTTTTCCTTTGGAATTGCGCTTTTGGTCGCGTTCAGTGTGCACTGTCCTCATCGTGGAAGCAGGGAAAATTTCTGCAGCCGGCTCTAATCCGCACAAAACCCGTTCCACGTAATGCAGGGCTTCGATGTCTGCGTGTATATAGCAGATACTCCGCAGCCGCGCAGAAGCATATCAACGCGGACAGCTGTGCTTTTTCTTTGAACTGCGGACTCTTGAACCCTTGCTTTTAGTTTTTCTTTCATGTTAAAACACCCCATCGCTTCTAATATATCCGCTTATTTGGAAGAATTCAAGGTTACTTTTGTGCGCTTTCTGTGTCCGGGTCTTTCTTTTCGCCAACACTGCAATAGCAAATAAGTATGACCGAACATACTGCTCCTTTCCATAGTCTTCTTCGATTCTGTCGAGCGCTTTTAGTGCTGCGTATTACCATTGACAATTTTTCTATTTCCTGCCATTCTCTTGCATGATGACTTCTTTTTTGTAGTCTCTGCTCCCACGCTGTCGGCGAAAGCTCTGCACTAAAATGGGTGCGTCGATATTTCTTACTTTGATTCGGGTGTAAATAGAGAAAAATAAGTCCATGCCCGTACAGGTTAGACAGGGCGTGGGGGTGAATTAATTATATGATTTTATTCAGCTGCACATCGTTTTGTGAAGAAAGAAGATACATTTTTTATGGGAGTTAAACATCCCAAAGCAACTCAAGGTATGAGGGACGCCGTAGTGAAGGGCTCCGGAAATGTCGGCCTCCTGGGGTTCTCTTGCGTGCGCTGACGTCGCACAGTACACGGGCTTCTAGAGTTTCGCCTTCATTGAAATTCGACTGCAGCGGCGGGGATCGAACCCGCGTCTTTCGGATCAGTAGCCGGGCGCCGTAACTACTGAGACACTTCAGCGGCCTGAGCGAAGAAGATACGAGTGATGTGTATGCTACAGTGGCAGTTAAAGGACGAGGAACGAATGAAGTATAAATAAAAATTTGCAGGCCTAGTGGAATTTTGTACTGCGATAACGCTCATATCATCAAAAAAACTTTGATATTAAGCTTTAATAATGACGTGAATTTAGTCATAAATGAACCGCAGCTTTAAACCATTGGAAGTAAAAGCAGTGTTAACATACCTTTATAACAAATCTTTTTTTTTACATCCACTTGCCCTCACACTCCCTATCTGGTTTCTTCACGAGTGGCTTAAGTCAGCAGAAGCGGCGCAGAGCTGTCTGGTTACCGCAGGATTTACACGCATCGATCAGTAATTATTATGGCGTACAAAGGGCTGAAAGAAATATACCTCATAAAGATTACAAACGCGTCTCAATAAATCCTCACGTTAAGATCTCGCGAATACATTATATACCTCTTCTTGAAAATAGCTTATGGTATAGTTAAAATATTGATATTAAAATATGTATGTGGCTGAACGAGACAGCACGTCCATAAACCGGAAAGTTGAATGACGGTTCTGAGCACAAGAAGCGATCAAAGATAAACGATGAATACATTTGTGCTTATCCGGGAGTTAAGAGAAAAACAAACACTTATAAGGGCGCACTCATGCATAATTAACAGCACTTGCTCTGGAGAATGATACTAATGTTTATATTTATGCCCTAGTCAGCATTAGCAGATGAATGTCGGTTTGATTCCTTCCGTTATACGTCGGCTCTTTGATTCGATAAGTTTTCTTTGACACAATGAGGGCATGCTTCATCATCAGCTTCTTGAGCGTGTAATTCTTGTGATGCCTAACTGCCGAATTCATCATCCAATGAACCAACTTCGGTTCATAGTACGATGCTATGAAGCAAGTTTTGATTTGTGACCGTGTTTGTCGCATATTTTTAACCAATAATCAATAGTTAAAACCTAATATAACTTTACCAAACTCACTAACACATAATAAAAGCCTGGGTACTCCTTCGTTGCTTTGATTCGTTTCTGGCAAATTGAAAAATCCCAGGTGTGACGTAAAATTTCAAATATAAAGCATACCTTGAACTTGCTACTCTCTGTTTCTCCTTGTCTCCGGTGAGGTGTTTTTCGCACGTATGCTGCATTAGCAATGATAAAACGTACTCTTCCCATCCCGATACTATCATTTTGGTTTCTTGTAGCTTCTGTTGGGCGACGTATACGATATTGTAAGCCCAACTTTTACTTTTTCCAACTTCCCGAAGTTAGGGTCTCGAACTACACGAGAAATTGATCAATTTGTAAGTAAATGCAGTAATGATGTTAAATGATACTAACAAGTGTTTTAAAGTTAAGTACATGATACGTGTTCCTGTAAGTTATATAGGAGCTTGCTTCATTTGCTTCCTTTAAGAAGGTCCTTCTGGTTGAATAAAGCAGGATACTGGATTCCTTAAAAGGTTTTCGGAAAGCGTACTTTTAAGTTGTAAATGCAAAATGTTTGGTGAGAGTAACATTAGTGTTACCCTGCCCTTCCACATTCGATGTATTTCGAAGAGCATGGATGTCGTCTTCATGAGGCATGCAAAGAAGCCTCGGGTGACGGTACTTTCACTGCGGTCGTACTAGACGAAAAGTTACTTCAACACGCAAGGCGTGAAAATCATTTCTTGCCGTAAAATAGAGAAGAAATTGTGCGTTTGTGCACGGCCAATACTGATATCGCAGCCCGCTGAACGGCCGCGTAGTACATGTAGCTGCGAGACTAGACAGTGACAGTGAAAGTTTTTCATGCGAGCCACGCCAATTTAAGGAAAGCCTTGCGCTCGCTTTCACGCCTAGTTCGACGGATTGTTGTAAAAGTGGAGATTGCCCCATCTACCGGCTGAGACAGCTCGCCTTCTGAAAGAGATCGCAGCAGAAACAAAACTAAAGAATTCAAATAAACGGCAATACTCAGTCTTTCTTCTAATCCCATAAATTACCCCAGAACAAAAGTTCACAGTGGCACCTAATTTTGTTACGCGTTAGCAATGTGTTCGATTTACCGGAAGTGAGGCCACTTCCTTCCAGTGGATAGAAATGCTTCGGTCTGGTGACGTCAATTCATTCCCGCCAATCAGCGAGATTAGCTTCCGTCTACGCATTTTCTTTCCGATGAAGCTTCTGATTCTTTCGCATTAAAAGGGAAGAAGATTTTTCTAACCTGCTGTGTTTTCAAATTACCATGCGTTCTGCCAACAGAGGCAGGACTGCGTCAGCTATTTACTTTGGAGCTACATTCGCAGATATTGGTATCACTTAGGTCAGCAAGGCGGGTGCGAGCGTGCGGAATTAACTAACATTAACAAGACGCCACGCTCAGGATCCATAGTTTCGTAATACGTCCATCCGCGCGAAAATTATGATTTACTACTGCACACACTCCCAGCAGAAAAGAAATGATGAGAGAAGAGGACACGGTGAAAATCTAGGCTCTCTCTAGAGGAAAGTGGAGCCGGCAATCGATACGTAAAAAAGAAATAATAGCGATTTATTAACAAATGCTGCCCCTTTTCCTAGTCATATTCTCTTCCGCGTTTTGAGCATTTCATCCTTGTTCATGTCAGACCATTCAAAATCGGTGTTTTCGGGAAACTTTAGGCGGGAGAGCAAAGTAAGGATTGGTAAGTGTAGTAATCATTAATACTGTAAACAAGGTCTCTTTCTTATGAAATGGAAATCAAATGGAATTAATTTTTTTTTATTAGAGCAGCCCCATTCAAACAAGCCTCTTTAGGAAACGTGGGTGGAAATACACTCTGAAGATGACATCTTTTCTTCATGCTTCTCTGCTGAGAAGAAAATGCACACTGGTCGAAGCAAGTACTGAAATGTTGAAGAGGATGAGTGTTGTGTAAGCAATTGCTAAGTTGAAAAGTGAGCAGAATAGTATGTTTCGAACCATCGTCATCGTAGCCCTACGAAGTCGCGCAATCGACAGAATGTGCATTTTTGTTCGGCTCCTTAGCCTAGGCGTATCTCTCTAATGGTCATCTAATAGCATTTGTTCTATCAACACTGTTGTAGGACCCGAGATCACGGTCTACTTTCGCAGCGGAATTAAATTACTAAGCACCGCTACATTTCAGAGTATCCAGGGGCGCGCTTTGAAATTGTTGCTCTACCTCTAAATAGGCTAAGCTGCAAAAATAAAGGTTATTCTTTGATCAGGCATGCTCTTTGTCGACTTCAATGTTTGACATACTGCCTTATGCTTTAGAGTTCGAGAACAACTTTATGATAACGCTTCAGAATTTGATGAAGTTTCGGTGGCTGAAAACACGCTGGCTATTTGCACGTGCAGTCGTCCCTATTTACCAAAAAGAAGGCATGAAAAACTGTGTTAAGAAAAAATGGAAGTATTATATCGCATGAGAAAAAACAGCAAAGAAATGACAAACGTCATCATTTCGAAATTACGCAAGCTTCATATTTTAACTGTCGCTCAAAGGAAATAGCAGAACTCATCAGCTCCAAGGCTACATCATCTTCTCTGTTTTTCCCAGTACTGCAAATTTTGATCCCCACAGTAGCCGCCCACACATCTTGTCCTCGTACTGTGAACCCTAGTATTCTAGCAGAAGTTAAATGAGGCTTAACACCTACGCAACCTTTACTGATTACGGAACGTCAATCGACCATTACACTAAATCTATAGGGTATGTAAATAAAATAAAAGATGCACAGGAAGGACAGACGGACTGTACTTGGCAGAAGATGATTGCATTACTCACTATGTCTGCATAAAATTTTCTAAGATTGCTTTCGCGCTTGTACTGTGAATAAATTTGAATATTACCAACGCCCCATGGTGAAATTTGCCTAGAGGCAGGAAGGCATTTGCTTATCTCTATTTCATAGGCAGAGGAAAGGGTCATGCCCTTATTTGCTTCCCTTTAAACAGCTTAGAGATCAGCAAAGCAGAAAACAGTGTCTAGCCTCGTGTTTTCACTGTGACTCCACCAAAGCATGGCCATCCGACTGGTGTACTCCAAACGCAAGCCAATTTTTTTTTAAGCGCACCTAACAAGAGATGCATGTTAAAAAGCCATTCGTCCGAAACATGTTGTTCGCACATGAAATGTCCTTGGGCGACAATAGACCCGGCAATGTCAGGCGCTCACAGCTAGCAGCGACAACTATTGCGTCAAATCTGCCTTAAATCAACTACCCCATGCGACCATGCTATAGGCGTGAGCAGGCGTTCCTTAAGTTCTGCATCATTTCGAAACGCGAGCTGAAATGGGTCGCAAATCGAGACATTGATTGCCACTCTCTCCTACTCTTAATTGGAGCGCGATACGTAGTGTAAAATGTCCTTGCTGTTTTGTTGTTCTGGTCATCATGGCCTTCATTATCTCTCGGCATAGTCGATCTTTTTTTCATCAACCTAAAGGACCATCAAACATCACACAAACGCAAGTGGGGAGGGATCGTAAAATACAAATATTACGATTGGTTGGCAACTTAAAAAACATGATGGAGGCGCGAAAAAAGCAGAGAGGGGCAAACAGATCCGATGAAATTTACGCAGTGAGGCGCCAGCTGTAATCCATTTTTAACATTCCGGGTGGCAGCGTCGTTAGTCACGACAGCCTTCCTGAGCATAAAAGGTATTCACCCCTTCCTCGTGCCTCGCTGCGTTTCGCAGTAAGTACCAGAACATGCTCTTACCGGCGCACGTCGGAAGGATTTACCACGCAGATTTCGATCCCCAAAGCTCGCTGCCAGAAGAACATGCACTTCAATCCTCTGTGCGCTCCAAATCGGCGTCAAAACCGGTGCAGCATTCACTCGTCAGTGCGTCCGTACGTGCAGACAATTGAATCCCACCGACGCAGAGCAGACAGCCTCCTGGCCCGTCACTCGTCACAGAAGTTGAGGCAGAAAACTCTCCTCGCCTCCGCCGCCTTCACGGGAGCTGGGTGAGGGAGAAGCTCCCTTGCCGAACGAAGTGATTCCTCAGCGCGAAACACTTGCCTGTCACGAAAGCTACGCCCGCCGGCCGAGCCGACAGCGACCAACGCCGCTCGCCGCCATCAAACTGTCACATTCGTTGGAATGCACTCGGTGTTCAATAAGCAGGTAATCGTCGGGTCTTTTCCGGCGTTGTTCTCGACCCGCTGCGGCAGGCAAACAGTCCACACCACACCAGTCCAAAACAAACGCACTCCACGAGGCGGAGCCTTCTTTTCACTTTACGAATTTTGCAATAAGAGAGAAAAAAGCGTCCTTAATCGTTCCTCGTTTGAGTAGCGCGCTCTTTCAAGCGAAGCGTCAAGGTAACACACGCGGTTAAAGGGTGTTAAACGATTAGAGGCCGCCAGAAGCGTTACTTTCGTGTCGCCTTCGTACACGACTGGTTGGCTGCGGCGCGGACGACACACAAAAACACAACCACGCGCGCACACACTCTGCAGAGGCAGCAGCGGCAGCAGCACAGCGCAGAAAAGCCGCGGCGACAGCAGCAGAGAGCGGGTCCGAGAAAAGGAGCTCTAGAGCTGGGGGCAACTCGGTCGCGCCGCGCGACTGACGGCGATATCGCGGTCGGGGCCCGGGACTCCGCGATTGGTTGCCAAGTTCGCCACAGAGCGGCGCTCCTCTGCTGGCGCGCGAAGCTAATGGGGATGGAGGAGGATGCTCGCAGCATCCTCCGCCGCCATCTCTTCGCTCCTCTCCCTGCTCCGGCATCCTCTCTCCCTCTCCGCCCTTCTTTCCCTCTTTTCCTTCTTTCTTTCAACGTCGGCTGCCGCTGCCGGCGCGAACGGTGAAAGCAGCACCTCTTTCTGCTCTTTCTTTTCATCCCTATCTCTCTTTCAGTACCTCAATGCTTTATTGAAGCTTTGCATAGTTCTTCTTTTTCCTGCCCGCTCAGTCTGAGGAGAAGCATCCAGAGATGAGAGGAGGATGTGGAAGAGAGAGGGCACCAACCACGACGGGCGAGCCAGCGCCGGCCACCACTGAATGTTTTTTATTGCCCCGCGCATTGGTGGGCCCCCAACTGACGTGGTCTGCCGCCCGCTGTTCATTCTCATTTGTTCCTTTCCACCTCTTCGTCGTCTCCCCCGCTTCCTCATTTTGATTCCCTTCAACTCTCGCCCGCACCCGCTCCACCTTCCAACGCTTTCCGACCCTGCACGTCCTTCGGCCGCTTCACCGGAGAACTCGTGGCCACCTTTGCAGTATGCAGAGCGGAGAGCGGCTGCGCAAATGAATGGAAGGCTCTTGGTGCTGGCTCGCCTTTTCCCTGACGTTTCATTTCTTTGTTTTTTTTCGTTCTTTTTCGGCCCTGCTGTACGTGTGCACCCTGTTCCACTCGTTTCCTTGTTTCTTCGTACTTTTATGTTATCTTTTTTCGTCCTTTCTTCAGCCTCTAATTCGGCCAACCGGCCCCAGCTTCTATGCTCCACGTTTTGTCCATCGGTCGGCGCGTGTGCTGCTAACGTTTGCTTTCCTGGATTGCATTTCTGCTTTTCGCGTCTCTTCGGAATGCAAGTACGCGCGTTTCGCTTTTCGGGGCACCATTCGTACGTGTCCGTGAATGTTGGGCTGAAATTGCTGAAGGAGAGAAAGATAAAAAAAAAGAAAAATGCACGACGGGGAAGTTAGTTCAAATTCTGAGGCATACCTCTCACATCATCTGACAGCTCAGTTAGCGAAGAAAAACTGCTCGCTCGTTGGCTTCGCTCTCAAATGTGCGCTGCGCTGCTTTTATCGTAATTGCATGGCCAGAATGAAGTTGTATAGCGTTCCCTTTTCTCATTTTTTGAGAAACAAAAAAAAATATTCCTCGCTGTGATTGCAATGAAGAAATGCAGTGTACACAAACGACGCTCGTTTTCGAGAATTCTAATAAAAGATAAGGGGGGGGGGGGGACAGTAGATAAACAGGCTATTGCTTCTATATCAACTGCACCATTGTACTGCATGTGGTAGGGAAAAACCGATCCATGATGGTAGGCTTTGAAATTGGTGTTTACAATATAGAAGGCAGACCATAATAAATAACAGGGATCACACAGCCATCAGACAGCGCCCTAACAGCAAATATTCAAGCCAGAGACCACTTGAATCTGGAAGATTTTTGACAGAAGCATTTATGCCTGTCGTTGTTAAGTGGGCTAGGTTTGCACTGCAGGCGATGCTGCTACCAAACAAACGTACAAGTTCTGTTAGGCGACTTAACAACATCGGTTTCGACAAAAGAGAATGCTAGTTGAAATCGCAACTTCTCATGCTGAAGATTCTTGTCACGAAAAGTACTAGAATATAAAAGGTACACAATTTGCATGGTAGCGCTTTAATTCGGAGCATTCTTCCTCCGTTGCTGTCCTGGTTGCTTTCCTGGTTTATGCAAACGCAAAGTTTGACATGGAAGCTTATAATTCTTGCAATTTGTTTTGGCGTCCAAGTCAGAATATTTACCTTCTCCTCTCCTCATCACGCCACGCCATACCTCTTCCCGCGACCATACTGGACCTCTCCACGCGCCGCCCCGCCACTAGGCACCCTGTCTAGAAACCTATTTCTTGTCATTTTTTGTTTAAAGTTTGCATGTGGGGGTTTTTAAAACTGCATAAATGTTGCACTCTGCGTGTCGCGGTGCCTGCACGGCATGGAGAATGAGGTCCGCTACACAGGGACTTCCTCTTAGTTATCGCATTGCGGAGTGCCAAACGTTAGAGCTCGAGCAATAACTAATGTTTCTAGATGAGACGTCACTGACCGAACTATAGGGAATCTATAACCTAGCCCCAGAAATAAACTGGAGACGGAAACAGTCCATGTGACGCCGATATGGTCGTTTTAACTTAGTGAAACATAAATGCTACCTAACTAACGAGATATTATTCAGGGCATTTACGGAAGGCGACAACGGTACTTCCGATTCACCAACTGATGAGAAGTTTTGTATGCCTAGTGAGGTTTAGCTTTAGAAGAAGTTTAGTATCCCACCAACGGCTAAGTACTAAGCTCAGTATATATTTCACCACCGGCGAAGCTTTAGCGCTGAGAATTCAAGCGGCTTTAGAGTCTTGTTTATTTCCCCAGATCTAAAATAGGGTCCTAGTTTTCTGTGAATATTTTAAGGTTCAGAATAATTTTGCCAGGGAACACCCAAATTTCCGGCACCTATTCAAACGTTGCTAAGCTAGGCAAGAAAAACTCCAAGCCAGACCTGCTGCACAATATTCGCGACCTATTTGAAATACATAAAATTTCTTAATGCCTTGCGGAAATATACAATCATCAAAAGGAGCTTTTACCCTCAGTGCAACCTTGAGCAACAAAGTGTAGTGCCGGGAACCACCACACATCCTGAGCACCCTTACCTAAGTTGTGTTTTGCACCGTGGCAATAGGTTGCAAGGTGGAGGGCAGAAACCATAAACCTTGGTCGTCGAGGGCATGGTCACGCTCCGGCCGATGGGCCTCCTCTCTTTCTAACAGGTGGATCGGTCCGGAACATTTCTGTGCATATTACAGTGAACCACTGGCAGCGTATTAAGACTGTCAGGATACACGTATCATATATCTTGCCTGAAGAAAATGTGATCGGTCTCTGAAAAGAGTTCGCATCGAAGCAAATCATTCCAAACCTCGATCTGTCTGTGAACACTTTCTCAGCTTTTTTTAATTCATTTGGGGATAAGGCTCCAGATGCTGTCGGCAATTCGAGTATTAACTATTGGAAAATGACTATAAGGCGAAAAAACTCTGGTCTTGCGCCCTTCTAATCGAAGGTTCACGGAAAGACGAATATGAGGTATTCCACAAACAGCAACACTTCGCTCACCTACCTGTTTCTATAACGCCACATCGTAGCCTGAACACCGTGCAAGGTTTAATATCTGAACGCAGGTTCATCCGAGAGACTATGTCCTCTTGGAAGCCTCCCGCGATTAAGGAGCCTTTGCCCTTTGCCGCTGCCGCATAACTATAAGGCGAAACGATGGTAAGGTAGTGGCGCCACACATAGTGCTCACATTTAGTCGGATGCGTTTATTGGACACTGTAAATACAAAATTCATCCAAGGTAAATTTCGACTCCATGTCAAACTTATGTTCGGTTCATAAACCGTAAGTTCTGAGCGGCATCTGTGTCCATAATATGAACACAAAACTTAAGCATGTCGCGCGGAACTTTCATGTGCAAAGTGAGGAGCCCATGAGCACCCTAGTGAGATCTGAGATGTCACTTAAATGGAATGCCCCAACTGTCCCAACCTGCGAAACATTCAAAAATTAAAAAAAAAATGTGATACAGGAAAAGGTGCTTTAAAACAATACATTTGCAGCCGCTCGGAAGAAGCTCCTGCATCTCTCCACACGTGATTGTGCTGATGCAGCACGAAGGGCACTGGGCGGCGTCTAATAACGGAGGCCACAAAATACAGAGTTTCTGATGTACCCCTATCTCGGCCAACCGCCAAGCACACACCGTCTGGAACATCTTCTAATGTCCCAGGGTAAGTATCGCAGTCTTCTGGCCAAAAAAAAGAGAACTAAATGGGACCCTTTCCTTTTTGAGAAATTGTCATCTATTTGAGTGCCTTCATGGCAGGTGATAGAAGTGACTCCGGAGTCCTCTGTGCCAGAAACGCGAAAGGAGTCCCTCAAAGAGCGGCACGGTCTTCTGCACCGGTTGAAAGGAAAATCGGTTATGTCTAAATAATAGCCACCCCTTTTTCTTTCGCCCCAATTATAATCATATCTGCTGAGATTATCATGGTGTGTAATTGTCGAGGGCTTATAAAAACTTGAATGATATATAAAAAATATTAACGAAATACCAACCTATCGGACCTCCCATCGGACACAAGTTTTTTTAATCAGAATGCTGAGCTCCGGAAGGACAGGCAAGACAGCGCTCAGTCATCAGGTGACCTTGCCATTGTGACTCAGAAATCAATTCGATGTAAAAGCCTCAATTAGCTTCTGATTTAGAGGCGGTGGCAATCAGAATCTTATTTTTTCAGATTAATGTTTGTAAATGTATGTTCTCTATATGTCCGACCGGATCATCGCCGTTATAACTCGGAGTAAGTAAACTCATGGGTTTATTTCCGGAACCATTCTTACTGATTGCAGATTTTAATGCGCATCACAAGCTACGGCATTGTACAAAAACCGAGTCCCAAGGTGCGTTTGTCAAACATTTTTTAACGTCCTCTGGAGCATGTCTACTTAAAAAAAGAGCAAAAATATTAGAGCAGAAAACAGCAAAAAGCATTGCACGCAACAAATACTCAGCAATAGATATTGTCATTGACCCTTTATTCATGTTGGCTACAACTGAGTGGGATGTTAATAGCGGAGATCACTTCCACAATTTTGTAAGGCACAAACCAAATTTTTAAATAGTCCTAAAAAAAGAGAGAAAGGCATAAAGAAAACACGCAGATTAAAGTGCAGGCTGCTGACTAGAAGTGGTTCAGAGAACTTTCAACAGTGCCCCGTTCGTCAATAACGCCCTTAAGTATGAACGAATCTCAATGCTTGATAACTCCGAAAACTACTGGTGCTGTAGGGAAATGTATTCCACAGACGTCTGGAAAAAGGAACTGAGGAAGACATCGGTGGAATGCCCGATACAAGAAAGCTCTGAAAGGCAAAATAATGTATGGTCGAAATTCAGCAGATAGCGTACAGTCGGCAACATAGAAAACTTTAAACGGCAGGCGTGTCTAGCATGTGTTCAGTCGGGAAAGCTGAACATCGTTCTTGGCATCTGTCAACTCCTATACGGACACGCACAAAGTATACAAAAGACCAAAGGTACTTAAAGAGCATATTGCCCATCTACACCTTCTTATGGGCTCGTTATTTACTTTAGCACCAAGCATATGTACTAGGGCAGCATTCTGGATGTGTATTAAGCTCAGCGTACTATAGAGACTCTTTCTTAAGACAATTGAAGAATGGAAACCTATCCATGATAAGCAGCCATCCACTTGAGGGTAGAATAAACCTTCCACTTTGCAGGAGGAGACGGTTGCACTAGGTACCTATGGTAATTCGACAGCAGGTCCTCAAATATTATACACGGCCTGATTACGAATCTATACGGAAACACCCTTGAAACTAACCTCTAAGTTTAACAAGATATTGTCCTTTGGGCATCTGCCGAAAGCTATGGTAAAGGCAATTATCGTCCCAATAATAAAACAAGACAAAGGAGCCTCACTTGCAGCCAGCTGCAGGTCAATCACTCTGGCCTTATGTAAGCTCTTTAGGAAAAGTACAATTCGCCGCGTTATCTACTTCTTTCAGTTCCATAGCTTTCTTGGCCAATACCAGGCCGGATTCAGATCCGGCTGGTCAACAACTGACCACCTCGTTTCATTTGAGGCATTTTTGGGGATGCTTTTGTTCAAAAACAGTCCTGCTCATCTTTGTTTTGCTATCCAGATAAGGCAAATGATGCGACATTGCGCTACACTATTCTTCTTGATATGTGGTCTCTTGGAGTCTATGTGAACATGCTGAATGCCATAGAGAGTTTCTCTTCGAATGTACTTTCACGGTCAGCGTTGAAACCACATAGCGAGGCAACTGATAGACATGCTGTTTCAGCTGCTATCCGGAATTGCACTGATGTTAAGGATACACCATACGTGGACCGCAGACCACACATTACACAGTCTTTCGTCAATGGGAAGAGGATTGGGATGCAGAAAGTTAAAACAAACTCTACACGATGAAACCAAGACAAAGAAGTTATGGTACTGAAAAAAATGTCAGTGGCTTAGCTCGGCTATGCCAGTACTCGAATGGTGTGATCAGTCACACGACAGGCCTTCACATCCTCTTCGGAACGCCTTCCATAGGCTACATCTCGGCGGCTTGCGCCGTCTATTACGCTCGGCAGTCTGGCGTCTCCGTTTGGCAAGGCGTTCCTCTCTCTGTTCGGTTGTCTCCGCTGTTATCTTCGCCTTCTGACGCTCATTCTTTCTTTGTTGAGTAGCCAACTGCTTGGCTACAACCTCAGGATCGGAAGAGTTGATCTTCTCTTGTTTATACCGCCGTTTAGCAGCGGCTGGACTCTCCTTCTCTGCATGTATATGTCAAGCGTTGTGATGCAGACACCCATTACATCTCCGCCTTTTATACGCAATGCTGCGCATGCGACGCGCGGTTCGGGTAATAGAGCGGCGTGCAGCGAGGTGGCGATGAAGAACGCGGCGCAGCTGTGGGGTGTCCGTAGGTACCATGGTATCGATGCTTGCGCCCAACTGCTCATCCGTGTGACTTCACGCTCGGCTCTGAGAATGGAGCCGGCGCGCGGCCGCGGCGACGGCGAAGTGCACGCCGCACACTGTTCCTCTCCGATTGCCATGGTAACGGCGCATGTGCACAACTGACCCCTGCCATGCGCCACGAAATGCTCGACTGGTAGCTCCAGTGTAGCTCTCGCTACAAACACGAGATAGATTCAAAGGAGGAGCATCGTGCAGGCTGAGGTTGGTTGGATGGTTCGTTTATAGGGTTTATCCTCACATAGCGACTCAGGCTATGAGGGACGCCGTAGTAGAATGCCCCGGATAATTTTAACCACTTGGGCTTTTTAGCGTGCTCTGACATCGCACAGTACATCTAGAAGCAATATGAGAGGAAACACAGCAGAGCGCGCTCCAAGCATGCTCCTGGTGACAGCCATTCTCGTCGTTTGTCGGCGGCAGCACTTTGCGGAGCGCGGAGGCCACGCGCTTTCGTGTTCCCTTTTATGTTGCTTCTAGCGGTACATGGCCCTCTAAAATTTCGCCTCAATTAAAAGGCGTCCACCACGGTCGGGTTCGAACCCGCGGATTTCTGGTCATCAGCCGAGCACCATAACCACTCAGCGACCGGGTTGGCTTAGGCCAAGTATAGGCCAAGCACACACAACACACTCATGACTTTTAAACAATGTTCCTTCACCGCATTGTTCGAGATGCACTCACCAGCTGTCTGTCATTCATGTACAAAGTGTGATTCAAAACTTAGAAGAGGAAAGGAGATGTCACTTTTCAGAGTTGTACGCGAGACAAGTACCATCACACTCCTCAGATTTTCTTGTTGATGAATAAGTGTCTCGCTTCGAAAGAGTCCTTCAGTTTTTAAGAAATGTTGGCTGCTTACGAAGACTTTCCTAACCACCTAAGCCTCTTCTTTAGTGCAGAGGATAGATCTGAACTTTTTTTATCTTTCCTTTTATGAGCGTCCCGGTCTTTTTACAGGCAAAGACTGTCGTTGAGGTTTCCTATCGTTTTTTAAACCCTATACATTTTCTCCTTTTTCTTTAATTAATAATTTAATTCAACTTGCCATAACTTCATGTCTAAAAGGAAGTTCATTTTTGCGTACACATGCGCCTAGAGGATTTTCCTATTGTAATCCTTTTTTTTTAATATCGAAACGAACCACACACACTCTAAAGAGACCGGTTACTTCGCAATCCCCATTTTCTAAGCGTTAACCCCATTCATAAGCAAACGCCGTGCGGCTCCTTAATGCATATGCCGACTCTGCAGCCAGAACCACGAGAAAGTTTATGCAACCATCGCGATCAAAAAATTTAGCTGGATGAAGTAAATTCTAAGGGTGAACACTGGCGTCAAGAAACAAAATAAATTTCAGAAGGCAAAGGGAACTGAACTCGAAGAAAATTCAAAAACATACACACAAAACTACATTGAAACTAGGCGCGCCAAATGCCAAGGCATAAATAACTGAAAGACCACGCGGTACGCCCGGCACGCTAGCGGTTTTCGAGTTCTCCACGGACTAGGTACACGGAGGCAGACAACTCATGACAGATAACCCAGACGGGACGATCTATCAAAGTGCACTTTGAATGTTGGCTGACGGACGCACTCGTTCTTCGTCTAGCGAGGGTGGCACGCGTAAACAAAAAAAAATTATGCTGAACCAGTGCACGTGCGCACTTTATGTAACGCACCGAGGAAAGGCAGCGCAGCTCGTTATAGTCTGCCAAATTCAACGAATGTGGGTGGCCGGAGAGGGGCAGTGAATTTATGTGTCCTCATTAGTCATCATGTATTATGTAGTAAAGTTATCTTACAAACTGACTTCAACTGGTAGATCGGGTGTTGAACGGACCAAGAAATGCTTGTGTCATTGAGCAATCCAGTAAAGCTATTGATGATTAATGTAATGAATAAATATGTGTCGTTACTATTCAGTGCTGCATGCAAAATACGAATCCAATCTGCTGGCTCGGCCATCGGGTATCAGTTTCAAGGCGAACGCGACCAAGCAAATTGTCATTTTCACCGAATAGAGAAAAAGTGGATAGTACTTTAAAAAATATAGCACGGAAACACTGCGAAAATGCGCGTCAACTGCTATCACCTTTGCGTTGAGGACGTGGAAGTGATTCAGAAAATATTTATTACCGGGGGGCTTCTGGCTGCAGCGAGCCGCACTAAGATGAGCGTTCAGAGTTCTTTGTCGGTGCGTATCTTGTTATGCTGCCGGACACTTCTCCAATGATACGTAAAGAAAACGAAGCTACTGTCACCAAGTGGTGACTGCACTCCGGAGAGCAGAAATGCTGCGAAAATGGCGTCTAAACAAAACTCTTTATTCGGGCTGACTTGCGCCCACAATGGACTGAGTCACTCGGCGGCGGCGTAGCAACAAGCGTGCTCGGCGGTCGTCGAACAGAATGCCCGCCGCTGTCGGCCGTGCTCAATTTAAAGCTGACAGCGAACTTTCTAGATAAAGCGTGCAAAGTTACTCGAACATTCAGGAAAACGCAGAATCAGCTCCGCCCGGCTGTGATCAATCGAGATAAACCTAGTCGTGTCCTGCGTCGCAAACGAAGAGATAAAGCGGCGTGGCGGCAGATTTGAAGAATGAACAAACACTGCAAAGATTCGCGGCACTATTGATAGACTTTTATCACTTTTTCACTCATCTGGTATACGTTACCCCTATTGTACTCAGATGGCAACCGTCGCGGTGAGGGAATTTTTAAACTCAAGTCCGCAGACACATTATTACAAGCACTAATGCGCTTTATTTGTATACTGTAGGCAATTTTAGCGCACACTTTTACCTTTTCTTTCAACCCTGTGACTCTATACTGGCTATTCACATTGGAAACATCCAGATATTCAAAACAATGCAGCAACAGCCGGACTGGCCGCGGCATTTCAGCGGTACCTCGCCGTTACTGCTTTCCATTAAGAGGCGTATATCCCCGCAAAAGCCTATACACCAACAAATTACGGCGCCATCACCATCTCTGTGTCGCTCCAGTACTCGAGGCGTCCGCACAGAGCGACGCGCAGCAATAAAAACGTCTCTTTTGTTTATCTAGTGGCAGAGGTTCGTGCGCAGTTCGTACGTAGCCTAGCCAACTGCTGCCCTTTAACAACGTGGGTTGCCTGTCGTATGTTATCAATGACATAAAGAGTCGTAAAAAGCGGTAAAGAGAAAGAAGTATTTCCTGATTTACTGATAGATTAAGGTGTGCCCCAAGCAGTTACAACGCAAAAAGTCGTGCTGAGCAAGGTTTTCTGGGGTAACAAGGCAGACATCAAAGTGCAGCATTGAGGCAAGAATCTGAGTTATAGAACTTGGGCGAGGAATAGAAGCCGCTGCCGTGACGCAGGAGCTACTAAGAAGAATGATAAAAGGTGTTGCACTTCCAAGGGACTTCATACAGATGTTGATGAAGCGAAGGTTTTTCGAAGCTTTAGCTTCCACGGCTAGCTTGCATCCGTTCTCTGTGCATGTGAGCTGTGACAAGTAGACTAATTTCGCTCGCAATTTTTAATTATTTATGGCAACGCTCAAAGCGAGTGTTTTTGTTTCATTTTAAAACATTATTTCTCTATATCGTAGCCGATAGTAGATGTGTCATATATAATTAGGAGGCCAAAATAAAATTATGAAGGAAAGAGGGTGAAGAAGACGACGTGGATTAACCGAATAATAAAGAAGATGAAGAAGAAGCTTTCGGTGAGGTGGAGAGAGATGATTGGTGGAGAGGAGAAGAAGAAGAAGACGACAAGGCTTACGTGTACTAACGCCAAGGCTATAAAAGGGCGAGTGAGAGCGAGGCACGGGGGGGAACAGCAGAGAAGCGGAGGCTCCTGCGTGTCAGGGACGCTTCGGCTAGAAGAGAGCGAGGCCGGCTACTGCTCCGGTGAGCTCGCGTTCCACGGCTTCGCATCGTGGAATTCCTGCCATTCCTGAGCCCGTTCCGGAGAGTTAACTGAGGACGCTAGCACCTGCTACGGCCAGGGGTGTCTCCAGCGCTGTTGCCGCCCATCCGGATGGTGCCCCCAACGCCAAAAACACCGGCATCATCCCCACGGGCGCTTGGACCGGGAACTTATACGACGCAGCCAGCGACGCCTCCAGCGACGCCAGCCTCAGCACGTCGAACGCCATCTCCACACCGGCTACTGGACCCATACAACGCCGCATCCGCACCGAATCAACCGTGAGCACGAACGCCGACCGCTACCAGTAGAACGCTAGTAGTAGACGCTAGAAGCAGTGTTACCGGGGCGTGTATATAGATAGTCTTTGTGTTTTGTGTTAATTTTGTTAGTTTCGTGTGCTAGTGTGTGTGTCACATAGGGTGTATTAAATGTGCATCTGTGTGGGTACACCTGTCGCCTAGTCGATTCTTTCGGTCCGAGTGTTCTCCGGAGAGATCCGTGACAAGATGCAAGCACGAAAAATACGCAGAAAAGACGTAGTGGGTTTTATAACGGCTCATGGAGGTATCCACATTCCGATATCGGTCAAGTCTTTTGCGTGCTGAACATGCATCCGCCTTCGCGCGCGTTTGGGATTCGGATCGGCTGGCACACATATTCCCTCTGACTGTTTTGGGGGCTTGAGATCCTCTGAAATCCCCAACCGTGTCATTTTTCAATCTTTTTTTTTGCTACCGGGTGGCAAGCTGAGCGTCTCTGGATGCTTTAGGGCAAGAGTCATAGCGCTCTCCGCTCTTTAGCGGACCTTTGAAGCATTCGTAGCGCAGAACGAACGGAAGCGCGAAGACTGAAATGACTGCTTTTAACAAATAGCGGGAGCGACTGCCAATTATAACACGTAGCGCGAGCGGTTTCAGTGATGACCGAGTAGTCTCAGACACCGAGGGAAAAAACCGCTCTGTTTGCGCCACTTCCAGTTTTAATCCCACCCGGAGCTATATATTTGAGCAGCTTTTTTTTTCTGCTGGCGCCATTCAAATGGAAAGTTTCCCACTATTTCAAATAAGATAGCCTTCATGATCGCCGCGATTTCTGGACGATGTTCCTCATCGTTTTCTGAGAAAATGCGTTGAAAACATATTATGCTCGCAAACAGGCTTCTGTGACGTAAAGTGTCCTGTTGACCACTGAGTGAAGAGATGTATGGTCATGTCCCTCGCTTCCAAGTGCCATCTTCGTGCTAAAGAAATAGTGGTCAAGATATTATGAACAAACGACAAAGAATCTATAGGCTCGGTGCTCAGTAATATGACGAGACACGTTGTCCGAATGACTGCGCCAAAAAATCTCTTGTTAAACAAGGTGTAGTAGTGAATAAAGGAA
Source organism: Amblyomma americanum (assembly GCF_052857255.1). Classification (NCBI taxonomy): domain Eukaryota; kingdom Metazoa; phylum Arthropoda; class Arachnida; order Ixodida; family Ixodidae; genus Amblyomma; species Amblyomma americanum. The sequence goes on along the minus strand of NC_135502.1, from coordinate 24,658,573 downwards.
AGGTTCCACAGAGCTGAAAAAAACGAGCCCACAGAATACAGGGCAGGACAGGCGCTGTCTTGTCTCTTCTGTCCCCGTCTTTTTTAGCGCTTTGGAACATTTCCTTTATTCAGCATGTACCAACTAGCCCAGCAATTGGTTTTACCTGAGGTGTAGTACACCTGACTGACATTTACAGTCGGCCCTATATCTTCACACTGCAGTACTCTCAACTGTCGCATCCACTTTCACGGTGGGGAATTGGTCACCACTTGAATAACGTTCTTCCACAGCCGCTTCTGCCACAGTGATCATAAAGTCCAATAGAATAAAAGGAAATATATAACAGAGATAACCAAAATATCGCTACATAATCTCCAGTGACGGCATGTTCACAGTCGCTAGGCACCATAATAATTTTGGCAAAGCGTCTGCGTGGGTTCAGCAAAACCAACGGCTCAAGTTTGATTGCACTGCTTCACAATTTTGGTATGCTTCACATTTATCTCGAACAAATAATAGAGTCAGATGAGCAAAGAATGTCTGTTGTTTGCTGCTCTTAAAGCATTAGGTGGGAACGTCTCCAGCAGGATGCTACTCTTCCAAATTTTTCATTGTGAGCGGCGGCGCAATTGAAAGTGGTTTGCTGAGTTTAACACTTTTTCTGCAAGTGCGAGTGGTTTTATTCTGCAAAGCAGTGATGCTGGTAAAAGCTCAATACCTTGTCGGTGTGTTCGAAAATCGTTCGGGCAGCGATATCCGGGGACCCGTAACACAAAAGCAAACCCTATAAAATGCGGAAAGACTGGGTTTCATGCAGCAACTCTTAAACGACAAAGTTGTAGTTAAAATAAAACAATTTATATCAATAAATTTTAATGATATTTTTTATTTTGGATGTTCATATTAAATTTTATCAGCATTAAAAAGAGGCCATTAAGAAAACAGTTCTTTTGTACCATGACACTCATGGACCGCTCCAAAAAAGCGGGCAAGGAGGACGTGATACATTGTAAACGTATGTTCTCGCCTTCAATACATAGCTCAAATTTCAGGAAAGCTGATTCAGCTCAAAGTAATTAAGAAAACACACCGTAAATGACTGAGACACCTACGAGGTATCGAAACAAAAGGTCATTATTGACCAGGGTTATTTTCGCACACAGTCAAGATTATAACAATAAACCAGAAGGAGCATCGTAGGAAGGAGCTTTTGCAATCATGGCGTGCAATTATATTAGAAGCAAGACAAACACACGCACCGATGGTTAAGCAACGCAATGCTCAATCAATAGCGATGATGACATGGTAAGTTTATTGCATTATCGAGTGTGACACTGAGCGCAGTTATTACGGGGAAAATTGTGCCGATGTAGCCGTCAGTGTTGCAATCAAGGCCGCTCGTTTGCACAACGTAACGATCGAGCAATACGTGCTACTGCGACCTCTCCGAGGGGCCGGGAAGGCTTTGCCAGCAGAGCATAAATAACGCTTGGACACGTCCTGTGCTGAACCGGATGCTTTTGTTTTGTCGATACAAAGACTGCCCAAACACACTGGTGAATGCGTTGGTGTTGCTTGTTGGTTCAACCGCGAGAGTAGAATCAGCTGCGGTCGATTTGCGGCACCGGTAAAGAGAAGCGAAGCATTCCGGCACTGGCTCATAAAGTGACACTAGCGAGAAGGAAAGCATGATGATGGTGATTTGATTTTAATGGCGCTAAATGCGGCTTGGCCGAAGAGAATCATGTCTAACGTGTTCTAAGTCTGAATTACGTGCGGACAAAGCCCGATTTTCTATGACTTTAACTCAAAATAATAAAGCACTACATCGAGCTCAGGGGATAGCTTGCATTCATTGCAAATGCGGTGAGTGCCCTTTGGCAAGAAGGGACTGAACTCCACCCCTCCGGCATATGAACAGGATGCTCAAGCTACTAGGCCAACGCTGCGGTAGAAGAAATTCATGGCGTCCTCTAACTACACATACTGCTTATTATAAACCGCATGTATGTATGGGCACCGACGGCTGCCTGTCATCTATTCGCAATTACCGCCTTAGCCGCATAGCATACTCGGGAAGGAAAAAAGAAAAGGAGACACCAACAGCACTACATCGGTAGTGGACTACGATGTGCGCTGTTGCTCATTTAAACAGGAAATTTAATTTTACCCATTTGTACTCACGCAAACATTTCAGATGGAAAAGCCATGTTTTACAGTAGGCCGAAGATCTTGCAGTGTTATATCTCGTTTAAAGCAATGTTCTATTTCTTCGGAAAAAAAAAGAATCACTCCCTGCAACAGTACTAGCCCACAGTCCACCAGGAAAGTTGCAAACTCAACGAAAGAAAGTAAATCAACATCTACACTCTTGATAATTGTAATCGAGACAACGTTCCTAAAATGGATTTAAAAACTGCACCTGTCATGTCAGTCAGCTGCAGGGGAACTTTCCTTCTGGTAGAAAAATCCCGCAACCACACGACGTGCATGAGTGTGTGAAATGCTGAAAACTCCCATATTTCGCAGCCGGTGGCGTAGTTTCGCGTGTTTTCTGCACATTTTTTTTTCGTTGCTCTACTCATTTAATTCGTTTCAGCGGTTAATAGTGCTCTAAAAAAGAGACGCGAATTTTTATTCCTCATATTTTTCGCGAGTGACAGTATTTCAATGTTTCGGTTCATTACTGTCTTTAAATATGATAAAGCTTGGCGGTAATTCGGGCTCCTATGAGCGGGCTCATTGCATTAACTTAGTGGTCACAATAAAAGAGGTTTATTGCGCAAAAAATCAAAATGATCTCAGCTTAGTAACACTTCAGGGAAAGCAAGTATCAGAGCTATCGAAGCTTCGTTGTTAAAGAATGTAACGGAAGTAAATATATTGCCAGGCATTCTATTACCTCTACAGCCTAATTTTCTAGCCTATGGCAACAATTTTCATTTCTATTTGCTCTCTAAAGAGACTTTCTAGCCTTCAAGTGCACTTCTATGCTACATTGCGAGTTGGCTGTTATTCATACCCATATCAGATTCTTTCACAAAGTAAAAGAGTTACACTTCGAACTGAATCATCTTATTCCGTCTACTTTTTTCATGGGCTTGTCTAGTCACTAGAATCATATTCGGATGAACCTGAAACTTCTTCCTCTTTTTTCTTTATTTATTTATTTCAGTTTGCAAGTAATACAGAAAACTGAAGACGTCGAGAAAAAAGCAGTGTTGCACAACTGTTTGATGGGTCCCGCCACCCCTGAGTATTGACAGCAAGCAATAAGATACGCAAAGGTTCTAATAATGATTCCGCTACAGACAATCAGGAGTAGAAATTACGACAACACTCAGTAAAAAACTCTCCGTGACAGCATATAAGGGCGAATGTCTCATGAAATACCTGCTACTGGAACCAAGAGGGAGAAAGAAAAAAGGAGTGTACACCCTCGTACCACAACATTCAGCACTTCAGGCTTGCTGCTTTTTCAAAAAAGAGAACAGTTTTTTAGTTAGCAGCGCATTTATATAAATACACATTGTAAATGGGAAACAGTGGCAATGTACTGAGCTCATCAGACCAGGATGTGTTTAGAAACCGTGATGAGATAGAACTGAGCATCACGAACCCATAGTTAGTCCTGATTTGTGGCGCTTCCAAAAGAGCCACATCATTTGCTTTCATTTGGGGATTGGCGAGATACAAGTGTTAGAACATTATACAAGTAGGTGTCATCTTTGGCTATTGTTTGTTTCTAAAAAAACCCTAACCTAACGTAAACATTCATCTCACGGACACAGTACTGTTCTCGTAGAATATTGTACACGGACAGCAGCACGAAACTTTCCTTTTTTGCAGAACAGAAAGCTTGTTAATATTGGTGTCCGCCGTATTTCCCTACACAAGACAACAGAAATTTAAAGACGAGTTGCCATTCAGCCTATAAACCAGAGTTTTGCATAGAAGCTTAATTTCAGCGAGCTGCTGCAAATATATTCACGCATATCGGGATGGCAGTACGATAACGTTCCTGTTTTATGAAAATATATCTCTCATTTGGCCTACTTCACTCTTTGCTCCTTAAAATTTTTGTATGCCTTGCGCGGCACCAATTATTGCGAACTATAGTGCGTCCACAATGTTGTTGTTTTTTGTAAATTTTATCGCTTATTGCAAAATTCAATTAACTTAAAAAATTTATTTCAAGACCAACTCGGCATAACGCCTTCAACCCATCGTCAATTATCAAAGAGGAAAAAAATTACTGCTGCTGAGAAAAAAAAAGCATTGCAGGAGTTCCCAGCAGAACAGCTCCCTAAACCTACAGCCTTCCGAGAGTCTTAGACGCGCCACTTATATTGACGTTGCTGCTTTAACAAAAAATCGGTGAGAGGGGGGGGGGGGGGGGCAGAATACTTCAAAAAGAATAATATAGAGCTTTAGCATCTCCTCAAACAATCTGTGTGAAGCTTTCTTCAAGGAGTTGGGTGCCTTTGCGGTTAAAGCGCATTTTCGGTTCCGCCAACATCGCGCCTTGTTTACCATCTCAATCTGCCCACTGGCATCTTTCCAGAACGCCCGTGAGGGAAGGTCCGATGACAGGACAACAGGTTGTTGGTCGTCATGTGGCGCCGGGGTCCGCGGGGTGTCTTTGTGCTGGGCGCCACAGTGCCATATTGAAACCTCGTGTCGATTCTTCCTGTGCCCACTCTCGGTCACTGGCGAAAGTCGAAGACGCCCAGCACGGAACGTCCATTCATCATCCGGCCGCCTTGGCCAAAAAACGCGTCCTCGCCGTGCCGACCGTTCCCGCGAGAGGGTCGCCTCCGTCCTGGTGTGAAAACACTCGCATCGATCATCCGCCGCCGTGTCGTTCCCGCGGCGGTTTGCGGCCGCCAATGCGAAGTAAAATGAAGGATCTAGGGCCGCCAGAATCACACGTGCGATGACGGGACTACCGAGCCAAGACAACAGAGGAAAAAAAAAAGCAAAGTGTTTGTTGGATAATGCGGTTAATGCGCTCAGGGCACTTTTGCGCTTCCAGCGCACAAGAAGGATGAAAACAATCTGTCAATCTGGGCAGCCATTCTTGCATGAAGGACTCTCCTCAACGCAAATGGCGTCTTTGTGCAAGTCCGTGACAAGGAAAAGCTAACGACGTCACTGGTCATCACTGACATAGTGACCTAGTTTAGCCTCCACAAAGCGAGGGTCAGTGTGAATGCATTTATAGGAGGTTGGTGTGACGGGGCGGAGAAAACTCATGTGACGTCGGCCTCTAACAAACGCTGCTTTTAGCAGCTTTTTTCTACCCTCATTTCTAGTCTTAACGTGAAAACGATGAATGAAATGGATTGAATTTCGTTTGCCGCAGATAAGACGAATCATTTTAGTAGGTTTCCTTTAAAGGTAATCGTCGATGTAGAACTGGCAGGATTTGCCTTCAACTGAGAAAGTAGTTCACGCGCCGAATGGTTCGCAAAAAAAAACTCGTAGAGCTTTTTCACGGCATGCGGATGACGTAGTCCACAGCTAACTTGATAAGCGTTCGGTTCTTTGTACCTGGGCAGGCTTCAAAGAAAGTCGTTGTACCTTCGATGTTCTAAGCTACTTCTCGAAATGGCTGCAAGATGAGATAAAATATCCCTCTTAATGTAACGGAGAGCTCAGGGTGTGAGGCACCGACCCAACACAGGCCTGTGAAGGCATGGCCTGCGACTATCTGCTGTAATGAGTTTCCCTAAACACGCCGAGCGCGTGCTGGAGACGCGTCAGGGACTTGATCAAACTCGGGGTTCCTGGAGCTTAAGTGACCACCCAAGCCGGCAGCGCCTCCACATCAAATCATGTGGCAGCTGGTGATGCCTTGGCGTTGCAGGGCACACATCATCTGCTTTGGCGAAGTCGACGTCTCTAGTGTATGACATGTTTGTGCAGCTCGATGAGCACGAGCATAGAAGAGCTGCGAGTCCTCGCTGGCATTGAAGCGCCAACGAGGTGTGTTTGCACCTCACTGCTGTGAACTGTACTGATCCTAGCAAGCACCGATGCACTGCCTCCACCTCTCTCCTGAACGACCACCCCAGACTGCTAATGCCCTACGCAACAGTTACGCTGCTCACTATGCGAACTCCAACAGTCTCATCTTCTGTACATTTTTCTACATGGTTGTTCCGTGTACACTGTAGCACTTGTAACTAACTGGCTCTGGGCACTTACGAATCGATGGCAGCGCAGACACACAGCCGGATATGAAACTTTCCTTTTGGGAGCAGAGAAACTTGCTCGAGTAAACGATATTAAGAATTTCACTGGCAATGGATATTGAAGACCAAGCGAATTTTAAATTGTCGGGGCACACGCCCATTGACGCTAATAACAATTCGTTGTAGTTAATAGAAAAAAAAAACTATAAAACAATACACAGGCCACTGTATTCTTCGCTCTCGCAATAACTGCTGTTCTGAACCACATACAAAAGGGAGAAGGCGAACACCACAGCCCCAACAAATCGGAACCACTGCCTCCGGGGGCGAGGAGAACTTCGGCGTGCGAAAAACCTCACAACGGGGCGATCGTCCTTCGACGAAACGCGAGGTCATAACTATTGCCGCGTTAATAACACCAAAAGAGACGACGATACGTCTGGGGGCAACCTAACGGCGCCGAGAAGCGCGAAAGTCTAGCCAGAAACGATAAACAAAATACAAGAAACTGTACTGTTGAGCGAAAGCAAAAAAGAAACAGCGAAGCGGCACACACCGGTGCTGCGGCGAAACGGCCGTAGCGCAGGAAGGCCATAGGCGATCGGTGCAAAAACGTGATCGCCTCGTCGAAACAGGCGCGCGCTGAACGCCTCGCAGCGCACGTTTGCAGCGAACACCTGCCCATGAAGGAGGCCCCGCAAACGAGCAGCGGCGGCGCGCGCGCCGCTTCCTTCGGAGGCCTCCCTTTCCGCGGGTGCGCCTTGGGGTGGCCCATCGGCGGCGCGCACGGTAGCGCAGTCAAAACTGTGTATACGGCCTATCTCCTCAACTGCAAGGCGGACCGGCCATCAGGGGAGCCACCAACAAAGAAATAATCTGGTGCAAACTTTCAAGGTGCGGCGGAACAGCCGTTCGCCGCCACCATTTGCTGCTTGCGGCGCTGCCTGCGCGATGCGCAGCACGCGAGGTTCTTAAAAAGAAGGTCAGAATGAAGCCACGGAGGAATCTCGCCGCGTGGGAAAAGTGAAGGGGTACAAAGGATAAAAAGAGGAGAGGTGCAGGAATTTACAAACAAAGGGAAGAAACAAAGAGCCGGGAAGAAAGGAAAGACGAAAAGGGTGTAGGGAGAAAGGAAACGGGCTCCTTAGGATCGGGGCTCGCTACCCTCGCGCGCCCCCTCTTCCTCAGCACCCTCTCTATCCCGCCACTACAGCCGCTGCCGCCGCGGTGGCATTCTCGCGTGCGATAACAAGGCCAGTTCTGCGCCGAGCGAGCAGGGAAGACTGCGATCGCGCCGTAACGGTAAATGGGGCATGCCGTGGTGCTGCTCCCCCCACCGAAGATGAAGCTTCTGCTGCTGCCGCTCCTCTTCCCCTTCTTCTTCGGCTGCCTGCCTCCTGCCCTACCAAGTAGGGCGGAACAGCGCTGGCGATCAGGTTCTCCCCGCGCTCGTGCGGCCAGACGCTGTGCCTTCTTTCTTCTTCCCTTTTACTTGTCTCACTCTCCCTTGTTTTTCCCCTATTTTTGTTCTCTTCGTCTTTTTCCCGCACGAGTTCTGTGCCGTCTTCTTCGACACATTTTGGGCAGCCCCTTGCCCGCGTGCGTTACTTCCTTTGCTGCCTCCGCTGTGCCATGCTCCTGCTCTCGTTATAGTTGCTTCGCCTAACTTTGACGCCCATTGTGGGCCCTTATTTTGCGATTCACTTTCTCGCCCATTTCACCCGAAAGTTCCCGACGACACTGAGTGAGCTTCGTAATTTTTTGTTCTTCTCTGCCATCCTCTGTTATTGTTTTCTGTCGTCCCAACTCAGCAGAGATACGCAATCGCGTGTTCCCACCAGGTCACGGCTGCCACGAGGCAGCAGCATTGTAGAGATACGAGCAGCACGCCACTTGCGCAAGATGAGAGTGCGGCGTAAAACTTCCAGCGATGTTTCCCTGGAAAAGAAAGTCATCTTCGTACGCTGCACTATGCTTACGATTTCGGTGAAGTTGGGAGAGCGCGCCGTGTTATCTTTTGGACGTCTCCTGCCATACCTAAGTAGCCTGTGAGTTTCTTATCAGCTCACTTCTTGTCGGTGAAGGCAACCAGTGCTGTTTCGTGGCGGTCCCCGCAATGGCTATGGTAGAGACTGTTGACCTAAATACGCGACTGCTCTAGGGAAACTTGTGCAAGTGTGTTACAAAGTCAGAACGCTACACGGCCCGCTAGGAGAAAATGCATGTTCCAGGACTTTCTGGCAACCCATATCTTGTTTGCACCGAGCCGCAAAAGGAGCTCTTACGTAGAATATTATCAAAAACCTCACTTCGGTCTGCTACTGGGGCGGAGATATAAAAAGAACACGGGCGATACTTCAGGTATTTCTTTGATACATTTCAGGTCGAACTTAAAACTCAAACTCACAACAGAAAGTGTAAGAATTCTAGCACTGCTTTTTTTTTTTTTTGCTCCGTATATCAGATGATGCGCCTGAAGTCCTGAACACAGTTTCGCGTATCAAACAACAGTTACATCCAGGGATTGGTAGGGCTGCTTTAGTCTTTCATTTTCAGAAACAATAAAATTGCACTTTATGCCAAGCTGCTTTTTATGTTGATGTTGGGGACGCGCAAAAGAGCTCCTAAACAAATAAGGACATATTACTGCGAAGCAAATGCCTTTCCTGTGCGAGAACCTGTGCGAGACACGTAGTATAGTAGTATAGTTTTCTGTACAACTATGGCGCAAAGAAGACCAAGTTAGACTGCAGAACCACAAAGAGAGGGCGATAATTTACAACCGTTTTTTACTGGTCCAGGCAATATGAAAAGTGAACAGATGTCAAGTAAAGTAAAAGTAACGCAGGTGGCCTACAAACCCGCAAACACAAATTGTTAGGCTCATCGTGCGCAATGCTGTTAAGACAATTTGGTTGCAAAACTAAAATAACGCTTTCAAACTTGTCGCTCTTCCCCAGAATAGAACGTTGGGCCGTGTCCATTCCACGACAGCACCAAACTTGGTGCCGCATCTTGATCAAATTATCAATTCAACCTCACGCAATCAGATCATCATATGCTCATATTGTCACATGATCCCCAATTGACGTACCACGTCGCCACTGTTCTCAGCAAGCACGCCAAGGCCGCTGTTTTCATTAGTTCGCACATCGCAGACGCTGACAACGACGCCGAAGCCCGGTGCTGATGCAGGTTTTCACATGCGCCCACTAAGCATCTACCAGGCCGAAAATGCGAACGAAAACCTAACAAGAAAGACGGAGATGTACCGAATACATCTTAAGCCGCGTAATTTTAGCAACCTTGTATTTATTATTAAAGAGTTTGAAGCACGATGTGAAAACTGGTGGTATTTAATTATCTGCAGCAAGAATAAGTACTTTATACGCCTTTCAAATCAGCAATTTTCTGGTGGCCATTGATGTGCTGCGACCTAGTTTGAGTAGCCAAGGTCACTACCAGCGCGTTTGAGCAGCTAGACTGTTGGGCTGAATTTGCATAATACGCACTTCCTTGAGACGTTCTCTTCTACACAGTGTGACAAAACACTGAAAACAAATATGTAACTTGGAAATGTCATGAGTTTTCACTGCTTTAACACCTGCGGTGCATGCAAGCTCTGTTTGAAGTAGTTTAGGTATCCTGAAACACTTTGAAAATAAGTGCTACATTACAGAATAAAATATAATAACTAAAGCACAATCATCCTTCAATTAATTGGCTTAGATTGAAGCTCGCGCTTGTAAAGAGCTTGGAGCGAGAAACAGGAACGCAGATATTTTTCAGCGAACAGTCTCCTAATACATCAGGTATAAGACCTTGATCGCCTCCTCTATAGCGTTGCACACGGTGCGGTGACTCAGTTGTTATTCGCCTTCGGCCAATGACGTCAGAGTTGCAGGGTCGAATGCTGGATTCATTTCGATTAAAATGCAATGCAAAAAACGCCTTGTCTGTTGCAGTGTCAACGTACTTTAAGGTACCTCAATTGGTCTGACTTACTTCGTTGTTCTCTATTCAAGTACGAAGTCCCTCACAGCAAATGTGCTGCGCAGGGACGTTAAATCCCACATATCACGAACCACCACATCCATAGCGCACGCTTTGGTTGCAAAGCGCGAGCAGACGGCCCGTAGTATGAAGTGCGCTTCACTTGAAACCGAATATGCGCCTGTTTTCACGAAATCTGATCTTGTTTTACTTGTTTTTGCAGTCGGGTATAATCAGTTTTATTCAAACCCAGAAACTCAAGACTTCAGCGGAATACCAGCAATTTCAAAATCAACGTACTCTAATGCAATGCAGTGCAATTTATAGTATTGTAATGTAATGTTGTCCAATAACTATTGTCAGCTTTCTTGACAGTTATTTCCTCTCGGTGCGCCTTACCAACAGCGGCACTGCAGCTGCACTGGACTTCTATTAGAGAATTAGGGGTTGCGGGATGGCGGGACACAAAAAGCATGATGCCTTTTGTTTTCACCGCTGCATTTTTGCAATGGTATAGAATTAACCAGGACGAGGTAAACACCTCCGCTTTCACTTTGTGACCTCTGATTGTTGTAGTTCATTTCAGCGCTTTCTGTTCATAACTGGTAATATTTTAGGATTACTAACGAATACCCGCACGAAAGACGCGCCACTATGATTAAATCGAAGGGAAAGAATGATTCGTGAATATAGACCGCCTATGCTTAAAATTTTCTTTGTTCATTTTGAAGTAAGCGTTCCGTCGCTGCACTGCATTTTAATGCACTTGATGCTTTTTCTTTTTATACCTTGCCTGAAACTTGTAATTTACCGCTATTCTTTCTTATCTTGCGAAAGAGGCAATTGAAGTAAGGAAGCATGACGATATGTTTAGTTCTGGCTTCGTCGTCTACAGCAATGACTGTCTCCTTGTAGTATCAGTGTTTTAGAAGTATTCTGCTTGCGTCTTTCCATCTGAACTATCAAAGAAGGCCATGCTCTGCTTTAACAGTTTAAAGGCAGTATTAACTCATAGCATAAAGACACCGTTAATATAATATTAAAAATCAGTGAAGAGTTCTGAGCAAGGTGTTTAATACTTGAAAACATCAGCGTTTCACCAGATAAATATGTCCTAACTGGTTCAATTTCTGCGAGAATTCAATCATTTATCGCTAAACAGCTAAACGTAAGCAATATTCATCGCAGCTAGCTTCCTAAGGAAAGCTTTGATCCCGCAGCCAGAATGAAAAAGGATACATTAAAAATAAAACATGTAGAGCCTTGGAAGTCATATTTTCAGCTAGCACTGGTGAATTTTTATAAAAGCTTGCAGCAATGATACCTCATTTCCTGAATTCTTACTAAAATGAGCTCAGAAGAATACGCTCGACATTTAATATTACAGGATTTACGCCCGGTCAGCTTATATAAGTGAAAAATTCATCATTTCAATATCGGAGCATTGTGGTGTGTACCGTCCCACAGCAATCCTGATTTCAATCTTTATTTACTTATTTTTTCGGAAAAAAAACAAATGTGGACAAGGTGCAGCCGCCGCGGTGGCTCAGTAGTTATAGTACTCGACTGCTGATCCGAAAGGCGCTGGTTCGATCCCAGCTGTGGCAGTCGAATTTCGATGGAGGCGAAATTCTAGAGGCCCGTGTGCTGTGCGATGTCAGTGCACGCTAAAGATCACCAGGTGGTCAAAATTATTCCGAAGACCTCCACTACAGCACCTCTTTCTTCCTTTCTTCTCTTAGTTCGTCCTTTATCCCTTCTCTTAAGGCGCGGTTCAGGTGTCCGTCGATATGTAACACAGATACTGTGCCATTTCCTTTCCCCAAAAACCAATTAAAATGAAAAAAAACAAGGTGCAGTGATGGCGTGCCGTGATGATGCATTCTTGCCCAGTCAGCTGTTTTGGTGGCGCTATATAACTCGATCAAGACTAAACTCGAAAGACTCTAACGTTGACTATTTTTTATTTGTCATTAACCAATGCCCTTGACCTTAGCCTAAACTACATCCAAAAGAAAGCGAAAAATGTGACGGCAAATAGTTTGTCCTGTAAAGCGTGTTTTGCCTGTATAGCATTCAAGAAAAATGTGCAGCCCAACGTTGCGAGTCCGTATTTTGTTTACGGTGTTCAAGAAAAATAAGCTTAAGAGCTAATTCTGCTAACGAGTAATAGCCATGCATAAAAAAAAAACAGAACCTTTGTCACGAGTTAAGCATGTAAAGACTTCGCTGCTTTATTTTTAACTAGCATGAAAGGACATTAAATTTCTGCTATTCTATTTATGTTCGCATTCCAACATAGAGTAGCGGAAAAGGAGATGATATTTTCATTTATCTCCTCAAAAATTCAAAATATCTTCGCAATTAACTCCCGCTTTGCTCTTTTAGTGTATTTTGATGCAATATAACAGTTTCCTTCTGCCAGTATTTGTTGGGGGCGTAACTGCTTGTGTTCGGTTCGTTTTTCATTTTCCTCATTTCATCGGCACTTCCTTTTGCACTAATTTTCCGTCCTTTCTAAGCTAATATTAACTCGCCGTCATGTTTAGGCAGCGCACTCAGAAGGTACATATATTACTGCAAATTTTATAAAGAATCGGTAGAGTGCGAGGTGCACGTAACGTCAATAAGACTGTTCAGAAGTCGACTATTCGTGGCCGAAACCATGGAATGAAGCACTACCAGTTTTCAATGCATTCCAAGGTAGCGATGTCCGCGGCTTCCAAAGTTTTGAAGAGATAGAGGTAGAGGGAAAGCTTGTTTTTTCGATCTCTACCGGGACACCCCATATTGAGCAACAGAAAAATTGTTGCGAAAAATAATTAGTCACGTCGGTCTGTTCGTGTGAGAGTGAGAGTGGTTATATGTGGTTATATGCGACGCTCCAAACACACTTAATACGGACCTCGTCATCAGCTTCCCGCGCTAAACCGTAACCGAACGAGGCTGACTCTCCGCTTTTGGAGTCCTTTATCTAATTCAGGGTACCATGAACAAAAGAGATTCGTCAAAGAATTCCTCAGAAGGCTATGCTTTTTACAGAATGGAAAAATTTACGATTTCAATATTATGTGTTCCTACTAAAATACGGCCCGAAGAGCTCCCCACCACATGTGAAAAAAGGGTTGAAGAAGAACTTGGACCTTATGGGACGGCCAGCTAGGCTGCTTACAATGAAGGAGCTTAACATGCTTGGAAAGGCATCACGCGTTGTTCGAGGGACAGAAAAGCCTGGTGTGCCAAGGAAAAATGCTACCAGCTAGTGCAATAGTGGAAAAACATAGACTTCATACACATTGAATGACCGGTTTCTGGGCCCCATGTCAGGACGCTGTAAATAAATAGTAGATGCAGAAGGCGTGCGTGCAAAGTGCTGATGGCCTTAGATTACTGAGAAAGGGCATTCTAGAAGTCGAGGCGTAATTTTGTAAATAAAACCCCATATTATCTCAGATACTTTCGCCTAGTGAAGGAAGCATTCATTCGATAAATTTCCTCTGCTAATAAATTGTGGCTAATATGATGTTAAATATTCTTTGCTTTAGAGTTAAAAGTCAGATATCATCTTCTGATGAAGGTTAAGCTCACTATGAGTGCGGTAAAAAAAGTAAGATTTGAAAAACTGAAATATTCAATCTTTTGTTTACTGCTTGTAAGTGTGCAAGAGTGTACGTCTTAACATCGAGCAAAATAATGAAACAACCTGAGCAAGTTGCAATATTCAACCGTAGCCAGCAATGGTGCTGCTCGCGAATGCACGCGAGAGCCCATTGCTCTTATTTCGCCGTTAAGTTAGTAGCGAATAAGATAAAGGAAAATTTATTTTGAAATAAAAAATAGTTACGATAAAATAATTGCCATAAAAAGCTTAGACGAAAAAAGGGCACATAAAACACTACATTTTTTGAAAAATAAATGCCCTTACATCCCAATGCTGTGAACAGAACAAGAAAAAATGAGAACAGCCCGAAACTACTTCAACCAGCGGCTGTCACAAACTTTGGCTGCTGTGCCGACTTGTTTGTACTACACGAGTGGCCGGTCCTCGACAGAAGCTAAGCGCAAGAATATCAAAATGTATGCTCATATAAGAAGTGTCTCGACTGTGAGCACTTCACTAAATCAACGAAAAATGCTCAGCGTTAAGCTTCCCTCGCAACTAAGAATGGCACTGCAAGCTTTTTTAGACGTGCGTGAGTTTTTAACTAAAAATATTGGGGTAGTTCTTTCGATTTCAAAGTGACACAGTTTTCTTTTTTAGTTCTTGTTTAAAAATTAACTTAGAATACCTGAGCCCTTCATGCGGAAGACAATGAACTAGCACACTTTCGTCATGAAAAAGATAACATTTTCCTAAAGCGTGCGCGATACTCTTACTTTGGCAAAACTATATTCAAGATGGTGAAAATCCGCAAGAATTGGTTGAGCTGCGCAAAGCGTAGAAGCCAATCTAATTAATTCGCGACTGCAGTGTTTTGAATTTTTTCAGAAGTGGGTGATTCCTGTATCGCAAGAGAATGGCAAATCTCAAATCCAGTACTGGCAGCGAATACTTTGAAAGCACGCAGTTGCGCTAACGCCTTCTGGTCTACTGGCAGGAATTTCCTCGCATTGCCGTGAATCGTTTTTTTTTCTTTAAACTTTTTTATTATCTTTTTCTAGAAATATCGTATCGAAAACACTCTACCTATGCGTGCCGGTGTGTTTCCAGACAAAAAGAAGTATTTTATTTTTGTTTTAAGTTTACTGCATTTAAGTAAATTCGGCATTTTTGTCACACTACTGTTAAGCACGGAAAACATTTGACTCAGCTACAGTGGAGCCTTTACTGCTGACCTGACACCCGTTGCCGAATGACGTGGCTATATAAACAAAAAATCAGCGGGCGAAGTTTACATCCACCTCAGACAAATATAAAAAAAGGCATTGCCCCGGCGCTGCTCTGAGAACTTCTAGCCTTGCGCAATTGTAGGCCGCCCTCCTATACTCGCAATTTTTACAGCACCCCAACGAAACGCTTAAAGCAACAAACACATAAAACAGACGAACATACAGGGCGGCATTTCAAAAGTCATACCTCGAATACCGACGAACGAAGTAATTTCGAGACGTCAGCAAACAAACATTGCCGCTACGCACGCGAGCAGTGCGGACCGTGTATCGCAATAGCGCATCAATAACGTTACTTGCTCCAACGTGAAGCGAAATTAATCCAGAGTCGTAGCGGCGTGCGAGCTCGTAAATTCCGCTCACGTTTTGTACGTTTGAGAGCCAGGGAGAGGCGGAGTTGTCGCAAGGGCACCCAACTCCGGTTCCAAGCGCAAGCAGCCTCTGGGAAGAGTTGACACTTTCTCTCGCTTTCTCTCATGGTTTCAACAGCAGACAGTCGTCGCCCCAGCCGACGAGATGTTATCTACGCCGCGCAGTCCGCAACACGCCGCCGCTCACCACACACACGCAGAGCGACTGCTCTGAGAGACAAAGCCAGCGCAAATATGCGCGAACGCATGCGATGCTACCGCAGAGTTATGGACTGCGCCCCGCCCACTTTCCTTTCTTGATTAAAAACTAACCGTTTCATTGAGGCCCCGTCAGAAAGGCTGAATTGAGTTTTGCAAGTCGCAGGCGCCGCGAGACGGCATAGTTTCAGCACCTACAGGGTTTTTTATGATTGCGCACTTCTAATAGTTTGTGAGCTTCTTTTCTTTCTACATTATTTGTCTTTGCTTCAAAAGCCACACTTCTGGTGGTGAGGAATTATAGCCGTCTGCGCATGGTATTTCGCACAAAAGGTGCAGAGCAGTGAACTCCGTGTATGACTGTGGCAAACCTTCCAACTCATAAATTACCGAACTCTTTATGTTAGCGTGGCTCAAATTAACCTTTTTTGTATCTCTTCTGGAACTTAGATATATCATTACCAAGCCTGGCAATAATGAGGGTCAATGACTACGACGAACTTCGATATCCTATTTCTGCTTTCTTCGAAACCTTTTCTTTAATGTTGTTATTTTAATACTCAGCAGTCAGAGGGGAGAATGCTTTCTTCAAAGTCCCCTGATGTGCATCGAAAAAAAAAGCGTTAGTTCTGGGTAGAGAGAGAGAGAGAGACCGAGACTTTATGTGGAGCGCAGGATATCGCGCTCAAGCCTTAATTTCTTGAAGCAATAGCATTATAGGGATAATTAGCGGAATTCACGGAAATCACGAATGCTTAGCAGAAGACACTATTCCCTTTCCTATTTTGTCACAAATTGATGCAAGGGTCTTGTTCTAAGAATTGACCTATGTGGATCACCAAAATCATCGTATTTATAACACCGGCTGCCTAACAACAGAGCACGTTCCTCAGATTTCTCAACAAAGTCATAAAAATAGGTACTCCCAACGATACTTCTTGACTGTTCTAAAGCACCTTTATTAACTCCTTACAGAATTTCTTGGGAGTTGCTCAAATGGCGGACGTTATAAAAGATATAAAATTGGAATATTAGTCCTGTCGCATAAAACTGTTCCTTCGTTACGCAGAGAAAGACGATGAGTAAAGATATTGCATTTGCTATACTTTTGTTCACCACAAAAAAACCACACGTTGCTATTTCTCCTTCACGTTTTGGCTGGCCATGGAAACCTCGCAATTAGAACGAATGTATAGGTTGGAACAACGTGCTATAAAAGACAATGCCGCCTCCTTTCATGAACGCAGGAAAACGTCCAGTTCTGCAAGGAGTGCCTATTTTAATCTGTCGTCTCTCTTTAGCACTGAGGCTATGAGTTTTCCCTTTCTCGGCTTTTATATTGTCATGAGTCGCTATTGCTCGCCTTCTTTTGTCCGCGCAGCGACATATCGCGGGTCCTTTTTCGTTCAGCGTTGTCTCTCTTCAGCGCCCCTATTTCGCTCGATGCCAGCAGCAGGCATTCGGAAGAATGCTGGAGCGTCATCTGCGCAAGGCATCGCTAACAATAGATTGGAATGACAAAAGTGGTCTTGCTTGGGTTTTGTTCTTACCTACTCCGTTGCGTCCGTTAGGCCTTGCCGCCTTCTTTTCTGCATTACCTTTCTGTGATCGTTTTCTTGGGCTCCGTGCCTCTTGAGGCTTTCTTTCTTCGGCGAGCTCTTTGTGACCAGAATAGCTCGCCCGAAGCCTTCCTGACACACACGAAAAAAAAAATATTCATTTAAAGGTCTACGAATAGAGCAAGTTGTGGTAAAACTGCTGTGGCAATTCCTTGCTTTGTTTCTAGCTGAATGAATACAGCTCTTCGTTAGCCGCTCCTGAAACAATAGAGGCGTCTTATGTATCCAACTACAAAATAGTTGAATAGAGGTGCGTCATTCCTTCTTTATCACTTTACCTAATTTTACACATCCTGCACCGGTTTAATTTCGTTCTCAACTAAATTAACGTAGCATCTTTTTGGCTCTCTGTCGGTGCCTCTCTTTTTGGGGGGTCAGGAGACTGGTTTAGCTGTGGGGGGGTGGGGGGGGGGGGGGGAGGGAGGGGAAACACACTGTGGTTGAAACGGTGCGTTCGAGTACCTATATTCACACGCTGTTTTTAAAGAACATGTTACGAGCCCAGTGGCGCGCAGGAATAAACCGTGAGAGTTGAAGACTGCAAACAATGATTACACATGTTCGCACATTTTTTGAAAGCATGTATTTAGGTGTTTTTTGCCAACCCAATTTCAGCAACGCATTCTCCTGTTATTTTGCAAGCACTGCTGGATCGATATCGGTCCACGAACTAACTCGGTTGCAGATAGAGCAAGATGCAGGGGACATGGTTATATATGACTTGAAGGCTGAGAAAAAAAATCCAGGGGCATGATGGTGCCGATTTGGCAGAAAAAAGAATGATTATATATAGCCTTATATATAACTCAGCAAACGTTTTCACGCACACTTACACTTGTGGTGCTGAAAACAGATAAAATAAGATGACGGTCTCTTCCGAAAAAAAAAAAACCGAGCTGAGAACCATGATAACATCTTAATGTAGCCAAGTAACTTCATAAAGTTCCAGCACGGCGCAAATCTTCCTTGCAGGACGGTAAATGCGAAAAACTGAAGTTTCTTTTGCCTTATCTCTCCTCTTACACAAGACAAAATGCCCTAGTCAGAAGGGGAACATTATAAATAAGCCATCATTACATGCATCTTAAGTGTCGGTGCTGCTACTCAGCTTCGCGTGTACTTCGCTTCATTTTTTCTTCACCTTCAGAAAGCTGCGGATACCTTTGCTTTGCCTTATGCGCCGTTTGTACAGGAGCAACCAAAAAAATTTTTGACACGCTTCCTGATACAAAAGTTTCCTGATACAAAATCGAGGGAGTTTTCTGATATAAAATAGGCACTGTCGGCAGCTAAAAAAGTGAAGATAATGATGTAAGCCCCAAAAAAGAGGAAGTAAGAGATGAATACGAAGTGAGCCTTTCTTTACGGACAAATGCATTCAAGGCCTTTAGCTATACTCCTATAGAAAGCACGGCGTTCATAAGTGTTTTTAATCCTTATCTGCATATATATTTACTGTTATAGTAGAACCTTACAGCATATGAAAATATTGCATTCATAACAAACTCCCGGTTGAAAAATGCGTTTCTGCGGAATTGCTTGGTTTGAAGAACAAAATAGTTCCACATTTTCCACTAGCCGCATTTCGACGATTTCAGGCTGCACGTGCTCAAGACACAATACTAGTTGGCATCTCTTTTTGTACTAGTATGCTACTGACCTCATGTCACTGCAATAATTATCTGCAACTTTTCGTTCGGTTTATGGTTTATCGAAGTTTAACGTCCTGAAGCGACCCAGCCTATGAGGGACGCCGTAGTGAAGGGCTCAGGAAATTTCAACCACCTGGGGTTCTGTAACGGGCGCTGACATCGCACAGTACACAGGCCTCTAGCGTTTAGCCTCCATCGAAATGCGACCGCCGTGGCCGGTATCAAACCCGCGCCTTTCGGGTTAGCAGCCGAGCGCCATAACCACTATGCCACCGCGGTAACATCTCTCCAACAGCTACCGACCAGAAACGTCCTGTTGTCTGTCTATTTACATCCTGTTGTCTGTCGATTTTTATAACACTTCTGATTAGGCGTGGTTGCTTAACTGCACCTTTTTTATGCGTAGCAGTACCCTTTGTATGCGTTTACGCGCAATTTGACCGAAACATGACCAAGATAGTCCGTTATGACAAGACAAATTCTTTTCAGCATCGAACTTTTTTTCTATGGACAGAAGACGCTCACGTCCTTAAGATTCTAACAAGTGATTGCCGTGAAAGTCGCTCCTCCTTGGGAAATATTCAGTTTGCTCAGTGACATTGTTTTACTCACTCATGTTGTGCGGTTACTCGTTCAGCCCTCATCCACTCATGCAAAACTGCAGGAAACTTGCGATCGACAATGAGAAAATCTCCAGTGCCTCTTTGTGTCCAGTAGTCCTGTTTACGTAACCACACGCAGGCAAAACAAAGAAGTGTTTTGTAAACAATGCAAGGAACCGAGGCAACGTAAAATTTGGCCAGAGTGTATACAAGCTTCAGGCTTTACGCCTGTGTGCGCGTGTTTTTGGATTTTTCTAATCTTTTTAAGTGTGCTATGGATTATATCGGCAAGATCGCATTAATGTCTACCGGCCTGTCGCAAGCGTGTAACCTAAAATCATCATCGTATACATAATTTTTTTAGCCCTGAAAATGTTATCCTTAGCTTCAAGAGATTTGAATCCCTCGGATAAAAATTGAGGCACCCTGCCCGGCCGATAAGCAAACTAGATAGCCTTAATATCTGTGAGAGAGGCTGCGGATATGAGAGCTCCTCAGCAGTACCCTCGGCGATATGGAGCCTTCGTTCCTCATGCCGTCTTTGAGAGTTGGATCTATTTGCGTAAATTGAACTGCAGCGCAGCGGATGAAGATAGTTGTATTAAGAGAAAAATTTTGGGTGCTTATAAAATCCACTCGACACGCTCAAACAGCCCAGGCTCTTACTATTTCACCAAATAGAACGCTCTGCAAGGCCTCAAAGCTTGGAGGAAGGCCACAGCGCTACTTGCTTGACATCCGACACGGTAATGGAAACGCCTCTTTCGTGTAGGGCTTCAGTAACGCCAGAGAGACATGACTGAGCGCTCCAAGGAAAGAACACACTGTAGTCGGTGTTTTGAGTCGTTCTGGGGATGGATAACTGAGCAGATACATCTTAGTAAACTTGGAAAAATCGCAAAACCTACGTGACGTCCTGCGTTTAGATTGAGGCAAAATTTTATTTTGTAGAAACGCCGGCAGAAGGTTTTGGTGAGGTAGCTGTGCTGCGATATCCGTTGCTATTGAAGGAAGATGAAGGAGTGAGAGCTGGAGAAGTTAATCGAATTAGCCTCATCGAACAGCTTTCGGGTGCGGGGGAACCTGTTTTGGCTTGTTAGTTGCTGGAGGTCACAGTTCATCATCATGAATGAGAATACGTGGCATTATAAACTGCTGTATCCTCTGCTACTGTGAGCTTCAACAATTGTTTAAAAAAGGATACCTATTTACGTGGCAGAATAACCTCTTGAATACGCGAACTCAACATGAAGAAAATATAAGGTTCTAATAAAGGACCTACAGGCAACACGACGCCACAATGGCCTCTTTAGGTAGCATGTGAAACGATGCTGAAACCTTCTGCTTAGCCGTTCTCTATGCTGGTTGCAAATAGTGTCTTGATATATGTTTTTTTCTTTTTCTCTCAAGAAAGAACAATATTTATTTCGTTCGGCTCTTCTTTCGCTGCTTCATGCAGAATGACTAAATAACTAATATTCTGTAGGCCCCTTTGTACCGGCAAAAAGGTGTGGGTGAGTTTCCACGCTTTTTGCTTGCTCAATACCAGAAGACAAAAACAGTGCCTGCAATAAAATATTCAATAGTAGCTGGTTTTCAGCAAGAAGTGAAGCGACTGCCATTTCAAAACAGTAATGAAAAAACCGCAGGCGAACTGAGAGCAATTTTGCACGGCTAAAGAACAAGAATGTTTAAGCCTCGTGCAACCGTCTTATTAAACCTGCCTTTACTGTAGGCAATTAAAAGTTAATCTCTCTGCAGATTCTTGGGGGGATGAAAAATGGAGACTGCCTTCAAATTTCTACGGGCAGAAATGGTGGTCTATTTTCGACGACACGATACAGAAATTCTTGGCATTTACCTCACAATGTTTCGAGCATCACAAGGGGTACTCGGTTACACAGCAGGCGAACTGTAGCCAGCTGCTTGGAAGACAACGGGCGGAGGTTTCAACGAATATTGCGTCAGTAAGTAAAACCGTACTCCGAAATATGCCCCTAACAGATCGCTATGGCATGTCGATGAGCGCGTTGCTATTAATTACTGGGCTGGTTAGACTTTAGACTCCGTAAACAAAACAAAAAACATTTGACCCCGGTTACAACTTTATATTAGCGCGCAACAATAAATTCGTGTTCAACTATAGCAGCGCCGACAGACACTGAGAACATTGCTAGTGGGTTACTCATGCGAAATTCCTAACCTGTTTTAGAGGCACCCTTCTACTCTAGTACGTGAGATATAGCTGCTTTTTACCTTGGTATTTACCATTACTTTGAGTGTTCAAAGTGATTTTTGAAGCAGCCTCTCACGCTACGAAAAGGGTCACGATCCTCATTCAGCCTTTCTGGCTGCGAAAAACTTGTACAAATCAAGCGATGTTTAGAGCAATCCTTCAACTAGGTTGGGCTTTCAGCACCGGGAGACGAATTTTTTTTTTCTTCAACCTTTCTGACTACCGCTTGAATGCGCGCCTGGTGCAGTTCATAAAAAAAAACGCCACTCATCGCATTTCGCAGATTTTGGCGCTACATTCAAAATAATATCTTGACAAAACGTTCCGGACTATTGTTTCTACAAGATTAAAACTCCCTGAGTGAGTGGCGCAGCTGTCTATGTTTTCATAGCTAGGGCCACTGTGCGGAATCTTCCGTTTCCTTGCCCGCTCCAGCTACCGCGACGGGAGCTATTTACGTTTGCAGGGTTTTCTTCTGTGCAAACTCAAAACGTCCAGATGCAGGGCGTTCGGATGTGCACCTTAGGAGAAAAAAAAAAGGACGTGACATAAATTTTCGTTTCCTCGAATAATTTTGACAGGAGTGAGGAAAGTAGGGAATATGTAGTTACTGACAAAAGGTGTTAGTTTTTTTGAAGTTTCATCCAGCCCATCTCTACCCATGACGTGGTGATGAAGTGTCGTTGCTTTAGCATTCACAACACTTTGATCCCCGAAACATGTAAAGTTAATTGGCGAAATACTTTTGCATCGGCTCTCTAAGCAAGTATTTCTTCAGAGAAGCCGCAAATAATGCTCACTTCCCAAGCTGCGGCCTTTCTTTGCGGTACGCCAAGAATTTTCTTCTTTCAAAGATAACTACAGGGGTGAGCGAATGTTCAAATCCGTGCATGCAAGGGCTTACGCGAAAAACCCAGCGCCCGCGAGCTCGGCTATACGCTGCTGACGTCAAAGGAAAACGACAGAGCTACTCAAATGCTAAATTGCCATGATAGTCTACAGCACAGAAAACTATTCAGCGGGCGAACAGACAAGCCAGTGCCCCAATTTCCGAAAGCTTGCGGGAATCGGCGCACTGATTGTCGTGCTTGATGTTTCGAAGCTGTTTTTAGCTGCGGGCGCAAACTTCGAAAGAATACGGAAGGTGCAGAACGTTACGCAAACACCAGGAGCTGGGAGCTAGAGTAGATCTGCGTGCCGAAAACAAGAGCGGAAATGACGCACGAGATTGCGAACTTACGTTGCTCCTAGCGGAACAAAGGCGCCCCTTATCTTCGTTTCTCTAGGCGCCACTTGCTAAGTTTAGTGTTCTCGAACTAAACATAGTTCTGACAGAATGCTATACATAGGCCCGACACTTAGCTAGTACGAATGCATCGATAGAGTGGTTTAGTATAGCCCCGGCTGAAATTAGTGTACCTATCTTGTACTGCATTGTGAAGACCTTTGCGTAGGACGAAGCCTTTACGTGTACGACAGCGCTGGGCAGGAAATGCTCGTGGCTGAAGGATATGCGATTCGCCTTTTATTTGCAGGATTAACCGTTTGGGCTCATCTGTGTGGGCGGGTGCCGGCGCACGTTCATGCATGGCTTCCGAAACGTTCTGACGCATGTCAATGCCACCCACTTATTCGGTGATAAGCACCGATGTAGAATTTTCCGCCAGTCCTGAAAAGTACAGGTGAAACGCCCACTGTCGAAGCGGGTCGACTTCCGAATAGCCGTGTTGCTATTTATGGCGACATTGTAATAGAGGAAGACGACTGTCGCCTTCGCGCTAGTGGCTTGTTTACATAAACGTAGTGCGATGCGGCGTGCGGCATTCGCCATCACACATTTGCTGCACATTTTACACGTAGAGCGTGCTGTGTTCGATTAGCAGCGGATACGAAGCTTTGCCTCATTTCCAAGGGAAGGGTGGAAACGCAATGTTCGCGCCTCTTCCGGATCACTGCCCTCAGTCAACTCAGTGTTTTTATTATTATTTTTTTCACGTTTATTTCGCTGCATAAAGTGGGAAATGTAAGCCGCTGTCATGATGGACGGCTGTCAAAATTTTCAGGTCTAAAATGTTAACCGGTTCTTCATTCCGTAATTTAAAACTTCAACATATTTATTAACCATTTTCACTACTATTAACGAGTCGTTTTGTTGGTTTTATTTTGCTTAACATTGCCTAAGAATGCTCACGGCAGGGTTTTTTATCTTTTTTGGTGGAAGCAAGGGGCAAGAGAATTGCTTCAGTGCGACTGAACTGCATTGTCAAGACAGATGCGCCCACTGTTAACAAAGGCGCTGTGCATATGACGAAAATTCGATTCCCGAAGAAGAAAAATGCGTATTTTATTGCGTCGCTGGTCCATTGACGCAAGCGTACGTAGTGAAGCAGTGAGTAAGGACAACGCGCTTCATCTATCGGGGTGTCATAGCTCCTCCCATGTTCTGCATGTACTGTAGCGATCACAATACTCCGGGACGTAGGAAAGCGTGGCAAAACTGCGTTCTGCGCCACCTACCCGTGCACCCTCGCTCTTTCACCCCTTGCAGGCATCTCTGTATCGTCACTCCCACCTAACGCGTGCCGTAAGTAGATCAGAACTGGCGCCAGGTGCCGCTTCGATATCTGGCGAGCATCTACCTGATATATGCTAATGGGTGAAGCAGATCTCGCATAGATAAACATACTTACGTAAAGAGAGGAAACTCTCGTAGGATCCAGATCCAGATCATGTCGAAAAGAGTCAGTTGTGACTGGTAACTTAAATCTCCACTACGCAAAAGGTTGTAATGATGTCTTATAGTATTATGTCAGGGACATTCACGGTTCATTTTTTTTTTTCGCTCAACTACTGCTAAGGAGTACCACTCTATAAGGCTCTCGCCACCCACCCCTCTCGAATGAAGAAAATGTGTCGCATTGCTCCATGAATGAGAAACAAGCTTGTTATATGGTACAACCCTCGTGTCGGTACGAGGCGCCGTTCGCAAAGCCATGACGACATAGTTAGGCAGTGGGTTTATTAGAAGTAAGCATTTTTGGACACGCTTTCGTCTGACACTTTCATCGACTTCCCGATGCTGGCACAGCTGACAGGCTTGTCCAGCATATCCGACTAGCGCCCAGCTAAGAGCAGCTCCTTAAACAAACCAAAAAAGGTTAAAAACGTAGCTTTCTGCCCGATGCTGAAGTCTGAGCTGCGAATGGAGTCGGTGCACGAAGTGCCGCGCAACGGACCGCTTCATCAACGCCACAAACAGCGGGAACGAAGCGAAGGGTTGGTTGCCCGCTGCCGCAAAAGTCAGTCGTCAAAGCTAGGCCTTGTCCACCGGAGCCAACAACAGCAGTTTTGAGTGTGAGAGTGAGTGAAGAGACATTCGGCGGCGGAGAACAACAACTGGAAGGGAAGGGCAAGAGAACGAAGAAAAAAAAGTCCACAAGCTCGCTTTTGAAAATATGGTTCCTCCGGAGCGGTCACTCAGTCCGTGCCTCCGGGGGAAACGGAAGGCTCTCTTTCTTCGTCTTGGCCCTTCCTCTTCTTCTTTTTCTCTTCTTTCTGTTGTTTCCCCTGCATCGGCGCGCGCTGCGATATAGCCGAGCCCAGCGGCCGAGGCGAGCCGAGCCAAGCCAAGCCAAAGGCGAGGCGGCTGGCGGTGCTGCTGGCCGGTCGGCTTTTTCCCGGGGGGACAGCAGCTGGAAGAAGGATGGTTTAATGGATTGCAGTCGGACGCGGAAGCCGGCCCCGCAGGGGCCCCGTACAGGGCCGCTTCATCTGCTGACACGAACAGAGAGCCCGGGGTCTGCGCCATCGGTGCCATTGGCGGCGGCGGTGCAAGCAGCGGAGGTTTCGTTTCTGCCGGCCAGCCGCTGCGTCAGTGCGCCGGTCGGTGTGTGCTGTGTGTTGGGGGCGGGCACAGATGTATGGCTCCGATAACGCGCCAGCAGCCGCCTCCCTTCAGACACTGCGAGCGAGTTCCCGACACCCCGTTCACTGGCTCGGAACTATAGTCGGGTGTCCATCCTTTGTTTCCCGCTCTCTGTGTATACCAGGGCCGCCGCTCTGGCTATCAGGGCAGCTACATAGTTGCACTGAGGCGGCCAGCCGAAGGAAACAAGAAGCGGACATAAAAAATTACTCGGTTCGAGCTGTTCGAAAAAGAAAGCCGCTGCTAGGCTTCTACATTATTCGTGTCCGCTTGCACGCCTCCAACAACACCGCTGCAAACATTTAGGATGGTGTAAGTAAGGTCCGCGAGTCGCTTCGCGAAACAACTGTTATTTCACGGTCGCCGGTTTCATTAATACGCAATGTTTCGGATTGCGAGTGCCACAAAAAAAAATTGGGAATGAGTCATTGTTAGCTTGAGCGCGCATGATTGCATCACTATTACAGCGCGTATGTCGTATTCCTTCGAAAATTTCATTCCTGAAGTTAAGCATGTCCTTTGTATATATTATGAGCCAAGAGGTGAAACTAGCCAGGACGATTAATGCAGATTGCTTGTCGCGAATAATTATGGAGTAATACCTAACCCAATGTCCAACAATTTTTTTCTTTTAGACTGAATGAAGCTGTCAAACATAAAATATATCACAGCACCTTGTCTTCTGCGAATATGAAGAAAAAAACAAAATGTCTCGCATAACCTGAGAGCATTTCAGTTTTGCGCAGAAGGCCTGAGTGGGAATGTGTGTGAAATAACAACGAAACAGATAAAAAGATAAACCGCTCCTTCTTCTGCAGATGTCGAAAAAAGCTTAAAACACCTTAACTTTCGGGTGGCATGCTGGGCAGAGTATGGAAGTAGGAAGTTCTGGAGGCTTTTTGCATTAGTGTACTCAAATTTAGTATCGCCCACCCTATAAACGCAAGGGAATCTTTTTTCTCCTCTCCACTGCCACATTGCCTCTGAACTGGGAAAACGATCATGGTTTGGGAAAAATGACATCATGCTGCTTGACTTGAACGAGCGTGAAGAGGAATGACGCCACTGGGCTTCTACTCAGTCGCGCCATTTATTATCACTCTAGCTGAAGCTACAACGGTTGGCGCCAGCATCCCACAGGCCGTACTGTAAAACCTCCTTGCACTTAGGGACCCTCCGTGTCTGGCCGGAGCTTGTTATTTCGGCGATCGCGACAGTCCGGTGTACGTTGTAAAAGGCGCCTTCCAATGACGCGAATTTTGCGCTCGCGAGGTGCTTTGATAGCAAGATCCCAGACACGACCGCGCCGGCGGTAGCTTCCGCCAGAAGCAAAAAATACTTAGGCCGAGTAAGAGACAACACACAAAGGAGGGGGATTCTTTCTGGCCATTAGTTGCTCCGGTTGAGCTTCGAGAGTTTAACGCCTGAGGTTTTTGTAGTCTTGCGTGTTTATCTGTTTCGAGAACGTCTTTAACGCGACAGCATTGAGGGCCCCATGTCGAAGAGACGCCCGGCGTCGTCGTCGGTGGCGGCTTGAGCCAAAAATTCGGATTGCTCATAGTTTATGGTTTAGGAGGTTTAACGTCCCAAAGTGGCTTAGGCTATAAGGGACGCCGTAGTGAAGGGCTCCGGAAATTTTGACCAGCTGGGTTCTTTAACGTGCACTGACATAGCACAAGAGACGAGCCACTAGAATTTCGCCTCTATCGAAATTTAACCGCCGCGGCAGGGATCGAAGCCGCGTCTTTCGGGTCAGCAGCCGAGCTCCTTAATCACTGAGCCAGCGCGGCAGCAAAAAATTCGGATTAGTAAAAAAAGTGGCTGCATAAAACTTGAAGCGGCGGGCTTTAAAAGTGATTAAAACATTAATCATTTTTCTCTTATTCTAGTTTTTAAGAAAACAGATATTGATTCAGCAATCGAACCACTGGTCCGTAGATTGGCAGTTAGAGACGCTACCCATAAGTCACACAGGCACTTTCTTTTATTCAACGTTGTATTTCTTACAGTTTTGATGTTTAGTGTATATTAAATATGTACAAACCATGAGAAAATAGTGGCAAACACACACTATGTATAATACGACGCGCCTAAGCAAGCCAATACTAGAAAAAAGGCAATGAAAAGGACAGCGCTAGGAGTGAGTGCCACTCCGGTTCTAACTCTCTCTGGGCATGCATTACATGCGTACAACTTGGTGAAAGCGGGGATTTAACTTGTGATCTCTCACAAAATATGAAAGCAGCGTCCGTGTCTACTTGGGCAAGAGTTTGTGCTGCCTGAACTCATTAACGCTATCTCATCATAGCCTGAAAGGCGAAGCATAAGTGTTCGCCAAGTTTTTGGTTCTTTGAAAAAAAAAAAACGCTGTACTATCATATCTGTCCCTTCATGAAGGAAATGTGAATGCACTCCTTAAAATCATTTGACGCGGCTGATAAAGAAGCAGGTATTTATTTTCAAGATGAACTGCTGCAGGCCTCAGTCATGCTTGGTGGTTCAGCTTCAATTAAGCTTACGATTGCCATTGCGCAAACATTACAGAAGTCACCGACGTCGGCTTCTTGAAATAGGGTTGTGACGAGTCAGGGAATGACAGACCACTGAAGAGGGTAGGATCAGTGCGCTCGGAAGAAGTAAGTTGAACTGAATCAGAGTGAACGGAGTCCTATTTGGAACCGCAGTGACGTTCTCGGAAAGCGAGATAGAAAACTACTTGTCCAATGCTACGCAATGCGCACACAAATTGAGGTATCGTGGCTTCTAGGGGGAGGCGGGGAGGAGGGGGGGATTTCGCCTGGATTCAGCATTCTTTTTCACTTTTATATGTCAAAGAAAAACATGTGCATGACAACCACCTGCATGAGATTATCAGTGTCGAGAAAAATCCTTCCCAGGTATAGTTTGGTTTCACGGTTCTATGGGGCTTAACTTCCTAACGAAACTGAGGCTATGAGGGACGCCATGTGTACCACACCGAATCATTTAGGTCAGCTTAGGTTCTTTCACATTCAGTAAAATTTTACAGTAGACGAGTCTCTAGCATGTCGCCTCCAGCGAAACACAACCGCCGCAACCATTATCGAACCCGCGTCTTTCAGATCAACAGCTTAGCATCATAACCCCTCAGCCACCATGGCGGCTTTTCTTCACAGGCATTCCTGATTAGCTCCGATGTCGGAAGATTTCCCGTGGACGTCTTCTTCGACGACTGTGCCTTTGTTATTGTCTCCCGTGCCGTCAGAGAGGCTCAAATGCTTGTCACGTCGTCAAAGCTAATTCAAATGCAGTGAAGGCGAGGAGCTTTGCATTTACATCAGTGCGTTTATTTCAAGCACTCTAGAGCTTCCTGTGAACATCAGGCACAGCGGGCGCGAAGTTCTGACATTGTCGCTGTTTTTGTGCGTATCATTTCGTCCGTGCCTTGAGTTTCAAGTTTTAATAGGAAATAACTAATTTAAAAGGGCAAAACCGGTTCCAGGAAGAACAGCCGTTCGAAAAAGCCGGGGCCACTGGATCGCCAGCGTCTAGGCGCCGGAATGGTTCTACTTCAAGAGATAAAAAAAATAAACCGGAGGATAATGGCCCGTTCCGTAATGAAATGGCTCTTTCGGCTCAAAACATTTAATGCAGATCTGCTTAGTTTCTTATTTTTGTTGATTGTAAATGAATGTTTCAAAAAGCCCTCCACTATCGGTAGTCATTAGCAAAGCAGAAGAGCAGCTCCATGCCCATTACGTCCCGAAATACGCACCAATTAAGGCGACAAGTTCGTTCGAGTAATTGTTTCCCGAGCTCCTAGCGTTAAGTTAGCCGTAAAGAACGTGACAGCGATTAAAAAAGAGAACGTGAGGAAACGGGGACGGCTTGCGCCGTTCGTAGTCGAAGCCGTTGCATTGGGTAATGGCTGCTAGAAGCGGCGCAGGAAAGACGTAAAACAGGACATCTCGCTGATAGGTGCAAGCGAGGAAGGATTTTGGACAGCATTTTAGAAGTAGTGGGTATTGGGTCATGAAACGCTTTGCAAAATATAAGTGCTTTTAACGAACAAATGTAATGCGCCAAGACGAGCGTGTAAATTTTCGAGAACTCCCTTGAAGGTACAACTGCTGTTTCGTTCGCTCAGTTCTGATTTTCGCATAATTGAGCATTTAATACAAGCAAGGAATGAACTTAGTGGGTCCCAAAAGACTAGCCTATTATTACTGCATGGAAGATTATACTTTTCCGCAAATGTCTTGCAAAATAAACTAAATCATTGGTAGACTTCATTACAACCTACCTGCAATACCTTGATGTGGGACACGCCCCCCCCCCCCCCCCCCTATACTTCAGAGACAGGCAGGTAATATCTATACTGAGGCAGCCTGGCTTCGTCTTTTTATAGGTAACGACTCTTTACCACAATTTTTAGGCGCTATACACCACTTTAGGGCATTCCACCTGACTTACACATCCTCTTAACAGACTATAATCCTGTACTTACTAGGCCCTATACGCCCGTTGTGGAATTCAACATGTGCGACATTTTAGCCCGAGCCGACCAAAAACCTTGTGTTTGGCGCACTTTGGCCTTAGATGACCTTGCGCAAAAAAAAACCTAGCATCATCATCATCAGATGATATCTTTAATTCTTTTTTTTTTTTGCTTGCGGCATTGGTCTTACGGTTGCGCAGGTTATTTTCGAGCAATGGCCTGGACTAACTTGTGCAATGCTACTCAGATGCCTTATCTTGTCTTGTCACTATTTCCGCACTTAGGCACTCTTATTTTTGCGCTCCATCACTTCCCCTTATCACGAAGGCTGTCTCTTGTACAGCGTAGGGCTAGTCTTACCCGGCTTTGGAATGACGCCGCAAGCCGCAAGTGCCTTAAGTTCGGTAGTGATTCCATTAATCGGACAGAAAATCCTATGCACTTCAAATGCTACCATAAATGAAAGCTAGCTTGTAAGGTTCACAAAAATGAGGAATGACACGGTAAAAAGCATGATAACGAGGGAACGCTGTCCGACTCAAAGGATTTAAAAAATATTTATTTCATAACAAAAATAAGCGCACGATGAGCCACATATTTTATATGCCTCGATCGCCTAAGGCTATCTCCAAGCACAGGTACCTTTCAACTCGAAAACGCATCACCTAGCAAAGCGCTCAGCAACAATGCGCTCGTAATAAAATTGACTAAACCACTATATTTTATCCATACATTCGCCTAAAACTGGCCTTCTTGATTTCTGATAAGTTGTAATTGCTAAGTTTACGTCTACCATTTTCATGAAAGAAAACATGCGAGCCATGGCGTTCGAGGAAACCCCAATCGCAGTTTAAATTATTCTTGGCTGCAAAAAAATTCTAGCGGAAAAGCTCTTATCTAGATAACAAATACTCTTCATTCATTCTTTTAGTTAGTATGAACGAACACATTCTGGATATTCCTAATAATGAGAGAGCTTAAGAAATAGCAGTTCATGTCAGTGGGTTGAAAACAAATCATCCAGTTTGCATTGTGAAGGTGTCACGGAGAAATATTATTGCTGATTGAACAGCGATCTAATATCATTTCTCGCTTCTTTGGCTTTTGTAAATGACAACCCGTTCTCAAGTAGTCGATATTTCGGCCGGAATGTACAACAGTTTCGAGCAGAACCTTTAAGCCTGCCTTCGTTCGTAGCCATACTTAAACCTTGGGCAGATAAATAATACAATAAAACTGGAAACAAGATTCCACTCATTCTTCCTGCTTTGCAGACCAACTTTCTCTTGAAGGCAGCAGGACTGTTGCAACAGTGGTGTAATCTGCCGCTGATGAAACATGATTGCGCAGATCATAACCGAAATGACTAGACTCCCAAATTTAGCACGTTGAACCAACATTTTCTCATCCGTTTCTTTCTAGTTTTTTGTTTGCCGATATGTTTGGTTTGATATCTTTAAACTTTTTTACCTGTGGAAAGTCGTTAAGAAACCCTTGAGACGACAAACGTCTCCGACATTGTACTGCGGTTAGCTCGATCACAGGCAGCATCGATTAGCTCCCCCTCCCTTCAGCAGTTACCCTCTGATGCAAGAGCTTAGCAGCCTTGACCAAGAGACGAGACAGCCTCAAGCCAGGCGAGGAAGAAAACTTCTGTGACAATTTCCTAATGCTTGGTACGCCTTTAGCGCGCGTATGAAATGTGGGCACAAGTCTTACATTGCGATTTGGCAATGTCTTTCAAGCTGATTTAGTGCTCGAAAGCTCAAGGCGG
Source organism: Amblyomma americanum (assembly GCF_052857255.1). NCBI lineage: Eukaryota > Metazoa > Arthropoda > Arachnida > Ixodida > Ixodidae > Amblyomma > Amblyomma americanum. Next base: position 24,626,657 of record NC_135502.1, on the reverse strand, counting down.
GTTTTGATAAACGTCAAAGGCCCACCGTTTAAATTTTGCTTAGTGACGGTATGCGAGTGTTGAATTTTTCGAAATACTTAGTGGTCAACGTCACTACTGAGCCTTCTACGGTAAGAGCGGAAGCAGCACAGTTTTCACGAGAAATTTGAGCAAGTGTACGCATAGCAAAGAAGCTCCAATGCACGGATTTTAGAAGCGGCTCTTTGGCGTAAGTCTGTACATGAAGGCACAGTCTGTTCACGATATGCAGCTGTGCTTCCAGAAGTACCTCTTTCCCAGTCCGTTACCACTACGCACCAACAGTAGCGTATGATGCAGGCGTGTAGCAAAAAAAAAATTACGTTCTTTTTTTTGTCTGAACATTTAACTTGCTTGGAAGCCCGTTGGTATCTTTTTGTGCATAATGAAAGTTTTAACCACAGTAAAAAAATTCAAGCTAAGTGATTGCAACTTCATAGCAAAAAATATTTAGGTAGATCAAAGCGTTTTGTCGTGAATATTGTCATTTCAATTACTGAAGGATAACATGCAGTGCTTTTATGCACAGGAGTATTTCTTATGTGCGGAAAAGGTCAGTAAAGTGCTTCTCATTTATATCAGTATAAAACTGTTTACATATATCAGTGATCCATACAACAAGGAAAGGCACTGCTGTGCGAAACATTTACATTCTTTCGTACTTACTCGGCTGCTGTGCCTTAAACTATTGGCTCACTAAATCCATGAGGCTCCTCGAGTCATTTACCTGCATAACAGCGCTCGTATACATGTTTAGACAGCATTTGTTAGCATTGTTTTTGTGAGGATGACTACGTGAGACACTTAGTGCTCGCGGCAGAATCTTCGCTGTCAAAATTCTTTTGCACTCGGTATCAGGGGATTTATATACTTTTTTTTTTCGCGTCAGAGATCATATTTTTCATAGTGTTTCCACCCGTTGTGTGTGCTTTAATGGGTAATTCTTCATTTTAACTTACGGAGAGCCTTTCAATTATTTTCCTCGCTCTTCATTAGCGCCAATTTATCCGGCTTTTTATGTTTCTTGCTTGGAAGGTTCTCTAGAATAGCATCTCTGCTAATTTCGAATGTCAAAAGCTCAATTGAAAGCAGTTGATCCGATTTAACACTACTCTGATGAATCCTCAGCTGAAAATTTTTTTCGCGTTTCTTTAGTAGCCGTCGCTATGGAGCAGACCGGGGTAAAAACTAAAAGTTCGCTACTGAAAAATGTTGTATGATGCAATAACCTCATTCAGGCTTCGCAATATAAATGTGATACAATTTGTACGACATTAATTCACAATTGTATGACAAATGAGAATTAAAAAAAATGAATCAGTTTGTATGACATATTACTGATAACTGCATGTGATTTGTATGAAAAACCGAATTGGGTTATTGCACCATACAACTTTTCCCCGGGATTGCCTGCGTTACTGCACAGCCGAGGAAAAAAAAAAGATGGGAAAGGCTCAACTACCGATGTCTATCGTCAGTTGTACTTGAAGGGCTAGCAAGTTATTAGATTGAGAAACTTAATATCCTTCGCAGAAACTCTTCTTAAGTGGGCCTCGGATGAACAGTGGGAGAGTGACAGAAACGAAAGGCAGAAACCTTAGCCGCCGCGTTTCAAGCCAATGACAGTACTGTATTCCGCTTAGAGGGCAGAAAAGTAGTTTGTTATAGGAGAGGTCGGCTCCAAAAAAAAGGAGGCAGGAAAAAATCTTTCGTAATAATATCGTTCTTCTAAAACACGCCAGCCCACTTCCAAGGTCTGATGCAATATAAATGGTTCTCTTTCTTTTTCTCAGCGAGGCGGATGCTTTGAAGACAAGCTCAAGACTTGGCCCTACGTGAAGGACAGGGGAAACAACCCCAGTGCGATTTCCACTGTCAACGCCGTCTGAGTAACTATGTTTTGAGCAAGTAATGCATAGGCTGGGTATTCGAACTGAACGTTTTGTTTTAATAGAACAGCAGACCTCGCAGTGCATATCTGTATTCACTCCTGAACCGCACAAACATTCTGTAAATGAAACATTTGAACATAGACTGTCGCAGAGTACTTCGGAGCTATGAAAAAAGAAACCTTGCGACTAGGTGTGCTGAATGTGTACCATAAGGGGAAAATTAACAGACCCCCCTTGTAAGTTCCGACCCGTGCCACTGTGCGTAGGGGCGCCACCTGACAAAGTGCATTCCGGTGTCGAAACGAGCCCACTGCGCCAGTCTTGACGCCAGAAGCGTTTTGTCAGGTGGTGACCCCACGCAGAGTAGCACGGGTCGGAATTTGGAGGGGGGGTCTGTTAATTTCGCCCCCGATGGTACGTTAAAGATATTGCCTGCTAGCACGTACTAAAAATACTAATTGATTCAGTGTTGCCGTCCCTAAAGTCATTTTGCAAGGATCACAAAAAAAGCTGAGTTAAGAACATATTCAGAATTCGAAGTTAACGTCTAGGCAGCACTTCAGACAGTTCGGGATTAAAGTTATTGTAATAGCGCATACAGAGAGCCAGATCTTGATTACAAGCACAGATTTTCTAAGCATTAGCAATTATCGTAATCTGTTGGCCGACAGTAGCAAACACTGAATGACTGAATGGCGTTCATTTAAAATTGTAATTTTGAGAAAACTATAGAGTTAGAGAGATTATGAGCTAATATTCGGATTTTCATGGCTGATTCTTCCTCATCGCTGCAAAATACCGCCTATAAAATGCTTGCTGCCCTCATACCAACTACGGTTGAACCTCATTATAACAAAGTTGATGGAACCCAGCGATTACCTCGTTATATCCACAACTTCATTATAGCCCGTGTTGACCGAGCTTCCCACGGGAATCGTCATTCCTTCGTTATATTCATTATTTTGTTATAAAGCGTATTGTTATAACGAGGTTATATTGTATTTCCGAACGAGATAGAAAATCAGTAGTATTTACCAAAAATTCGAAACTGCCGCGTTGATTTTGACTGTTGAGTGCCAAGCAGCACATTGTGGCAACCGCACAAACTAGAAGCGTTGATCTATTGCTCCTGGTCCTAAATTTAATTGGATTTAACAGTTCTTTTTATGACGACAACGGAACTATCCGTTTTTTAACCGCAACAGTGGCCTAGTGCTTGAGCATCCGCGTCGCATGCGGGAGGTGCTGGGTCCGATCCGAGTGGCGCCGGGTGCCCACCGTTGATACAATGGGTACAAGGTTCTCCTGGCCTGGTGCTCGGCTTAATCAGGGCGAAATGCTTGGGAAATCGGCCTTTGACTCAACCTGTAGTACACGAAAATACCTTGTGCAATGACGCTGTCTGGCCGCAGATGCCCTTGCGCCATTAAAATTCACTCTCATCAGAACTGTTCGTTTCAATTTGCCTGGTCAGAATATTAAACGAATGCATTTAGTAATCATCATCGAACGAAGGACGAAGAAAGAAGGACAACAGTAGGTTCCGACTATAAACTGGCGATTTTATTTCAGAAGGCGCGAAAAAATGGGCTGCCACTAGTTTGAAAAAAAAAACACAAATGTAAAAGGACACAGCAAAGCATGGGATGTAGAGAGCGAAGTAACGTACCCAGCTCGGCTGCTAACAGCTGTCTGTCAGTAAAAACAAAAAGGTCACCAAAAAAGGTATGTAAACAGCGACAACTAAAGGCTAATTTGCGGCTTAGCGCGTGTCAAGGCTAATCCGCAAGCTAGCCTTGTGTTGTGGCTGTTTACACACCTTTTGACTGCTCTTTTTGTTTTTTTTTCTTGCGTTTTTCTGAGCTTGCAGTTGTTAGCAGCCGAGCTGGGCACGTGCCTTCTCTCTCTCCATCGTATGCTGAGTAGTGCCTTTTCTATTTGTGTCTTTCGTTTTTAAAACCGGTCGAAGCCCATATTTTTGCGCCTTCTGAAATAAAATCACCAGTTGGCAGTCAGCGCTCGTGTTATCCGTCTTCCTTGCCCCGTCTTTTTCGCTGTTGAAGATGAACTCACACCAACTGGCCCAACCGCCTACGCTTGCACATAACATTATATTTCATGATACTTCGTATGATAGTGCGGGTGGGTAGTTCTCATGCAATGATACTTCATATCATTATACTCGTATCAACACTACCCACTCGTTCGGATCACTCCGTTCGACGCGATGAACGTCTATGGCGCAAAAGTAGGTCGCTCTAAGATTAAGCTATGAAGCTGCTCGAGTCAAGCTTAAAATTAGGTTCCTTCACATTTAAGCGTCGATTCAGTAAACATGAATAATGTGGTAATGAGAGGCAAGTCATATCTCAGGGGATATTCGGTTAGGGTTGATTTCGGACTGTAAGCGCACGCCTTTTTCACCATCCCCAGTGGCGTATAGTGACACTGTCGAAATTTGGCCCCAAAACCAATCCCACGCCGTTTGGTTACCTACCTCTGGTCACCGTCAACATAATGCAATCGAAATACATGTAGTTATTATGCAATTCTAATTATTAAGTTTTCGCTACAATGTTGCACACGTAATCTCTTTGAGAAAAACCTCGCAAAAATATGTAGCCTCTGCTAGGCGCTCCGGCAAATGATCGACGTGGCCGGCCCCTCTTATATCATCTCTAATTAAATTAAATTAAATTAAACATAAGAGGGGTCACGTCGATCATTTGGGCGTGCAAGTAAGTGACCTAAGGTTGAAACTGGTCTTGAGCCCCAAGTGAATAATTTCATCTTCTTATCAGCCTTTGAAGCCCCAATCCTCCGCTGTGGTTAGCAGGATATGCAATTAGTTACTGTTGAACATGAGCTCACTCGTTCAGTCCCTCCTCTTCTGGATCGATAGAACTTCCATCTGCTTGTATTTCAATGCGTGTTTGGCAGCTCCAGGAAGTTGAAACTAATCCACACCTCTAGTGGAAGTGTACCTTTTAGAAAACATAAGTAAAAAGATAGTTGAAAGCTTCTCTCCAGTAGCTTTGACATAGACAATGGCGACTGGCGGATAAAGAACGCGCTAACTAAAATAAGATGAGACAGGAAGAGTGGATTTTAACCAGTCGGTAACCTCGTTTTCTGAAGTCCATGAATGCGGTTCGTACCTCTTTGCTTCTATTTTCTACCCGCACGCAGATCCTCCTCCACAGCGCAGAATGGTTGGCAGGAGTGTAGCTATCATAAGTAGGGGGCGAATTCGAGCCGACTTGCAAATACCACCCTGTATGCGCTGTTTTTGGGTATGCATAGCAAGTCATTCGTTTTTTAGGTGTTTTCATGCAGACGCGAAAAAATGGCAGCATGTTAGATCATCCCTTTCTACGGGAAACCGGATCGCTAGCTCGTTGAAATTCTGATGAGTTATGCAGCTCTCTGCCTGTGCCCGTTCTTCATGAAAAGGCAAGGCCGAACGACAAGCATGAACCAGTTTTTTGTTTCCTTCGAGATCCATGCTGCGTTTCCTTCTGAAGCTATTACCTAGACTACCCGGGCCTCTTGAAATGTCAGTACGTGCTGTTGAGGTAGCACTTTGATAATTGGTATAACCAACTGGCGTCGAAGCCGGCAACTTTGCTCAGGTGTCTACCGTCATGCCCGAAGCCTAGAAAAGCGGAATCTACAGTAGTGATGACGCGCTTGCGAAAAATGAGGCAACGTTGGGGAGCACAACACACTGTTAAGCGCTGACTCCGATTCGCAAATGTGTACTTCGTAATGGCCAGCGTTGACGGCTTGAGGAAACGTTCTTTCCGATAGTGAGCGCAATGCACTCGGTGTATTATTTTCCTGGTAGAGAGAGATAGTGTTGCTCACAGTTAAACATCTTCCCAACGTAGGCTTTCAGAGACACCGTACATAGATTGGTTTATGCGGGATTAACCTCCCAAAGCGGTTCAGGCTATGAGGGACGCCGTAGGGAATGGCTCCGGAAATTTGGACCACCTGCGGTTCTTTAACGTGCACTGAAATCGCACAGTACACGGGCCTCTAGAATTTCTCCTCCATCGAAATCGACCGCCGCGGCCGGGGTCGAATCCGCGTCTTTCGGGTCAACAGCCGAGCGCCATAACCACTGAGCTACCGCGGCAGCCTTCGGAATGGTGAGGCGCTTTCGTCTCAGGCTCTCGTTTTATTGAGCTGTATGTTGGTTGGCACTAAAGTAAGTCGCAAGACAAGAAATGAAATATGCCTGGAATATGCCGTCTATTCAGAGCCAATTTTAGAATAATGAGTCGCAGTGTTGGCCCGCCAAGCTTATATGTATACCGCAGTATATGAAACACTGCGCGAGATGGAAATAAGCTGTGCAGACGTATGTTTGCGAAAAATTTGATTAGAGAGAATATAAAAGGCCGCGGGAGGCATCTTATATTGCAAAGCAACAAAGGAATAAACAGCTCGTAAAACATTTGGCAATTTCACATTTTTATTGTTACATGAAGGCGCTCTGTTATCCCTGAACGAAATTCAAACCGGCAAATTTTAAAATAAGTGTTTTCTTACCTCCAGGTGGAATTTATCTCAGAAGATAAGAGAAGCGAAACCGCGCAAAAACACTAAAAAACTGCTGTTACAAATTGTAGCTCTTCCTTGTCTCCTTCAATCAGTTAGAAGCGTATTATCACTAAGAACATAATTTTAATATTTTTCATTCCTTTGAAACTAATTTCCGCCTGTTTTTGAAACATAGAAGCCACGTGGCATCTGAGGCGTAGTTATTTCTCGCCAGATTTATTACGATCACAAGGCTACTCAACCCGAAAGCAGTTGAGCATCTTCCTGTCGTCCTGTTTCACCGAAAAAAAGAAAAAGAAAGTACGAAAGCAGAACACATAAGTTGGGCTGCTTTTCACACCCAAGGCGCTCTTGATTAAGGAAGTCCGATTCGCACGTGGCGGTGTCCACGGCAAGAGTTGCGAACATGTTTCCCGCCGCCCTATCTTGTTCTCTTTGGGAAGGCACTCGCCACGCCCGCAACGGGCCGCTATGAGCATTATGTCGTTTCCGTGCCGTAATGGCTTTCATTTCCCTCGCTGTGTCGCGATTGCGGGTCTCCCCATGTTGTTTTTGCCGTCAACCCGACAGCGGAGAAGAAAACGAAAAGGAGCAGCAATCGGGGCCGTATAGCGAAGGCGAAATTGCACGCGCCGCGCCAGCGGGACAGTTTATTCGCGCGTTAAGATCCTTATCGAACGACGTTCCGCTCATTTTTGTTTCCACTTGGGGCCATTTGCATCCGCCGTTTCCGTTGCTACAGCGAAGAAGTATCTGTGTACGCGCTCCCGCCCTGCTACTACTGACTGCCTGGGCAGTTTCGCCTCTAGACTAACCTAGTTTCCTCCCCCCCCCCTTTTTTACTTGGACCCGGCATGAACAATGCTAATCTAATAATGCTCTTTTCCTGTCTTTATCTCCCTAGAGCAGAACACACTGGCTGTGCTCACATTACAGAGTGAAAAAGAAGGCATTAAGACGGACTGGACTGGATCACGAACCGGGAAAAAGCAAATTTGATGACGATGACTGTGGCAGGGCTTGCAAGACTCCGCATACCAAGCCCGATCTCATAGGGGTTTGCACGTTAGTCGATATTCTATTGACCGGTTGACCAGCTCATTCACACTTAACTGAGGCTTCCTGTTTTGGGCTTTAAACAAAAAGTCTGGCCGGGGCAACAGGTTTTAAAGCCGCATAATTCGATTGCAAGAACAAAAAAAGAAACTAGAAAGCCAGGTTTTTCATTGCCGTGTTCATGCTTTTAAGCGCCGGAAGCAGCAGCGGCAAAGAAAATTAATAACAAGTTTTACCCGCCTAATCTACATGCGCCTGTGAAGGCACATGTAAAGTGGAACATATCGGTTTAATTTCAACACGATTGGAATTTTAGACACGCTGAAATAAAAGTCAATGGGACTTTTTTTCTATTTCCTCATGACTGAACTGCTGTGACCAGGACCCGAAAATCGCCAAGTTAGCGAGAGGCGGTAGTATTCTATGCTTATGACGGCATCTAGAAGGCAGGAAACGTGAAAATCAGCAACATTCTTTTGTACTCTTCTCACGTTTGATTTTAAGCCATATAACGTGCTAAAGCAAAACAGTTAGCTCAGAAACGCGCTGTGTGGGTCTTCCACAGCAGTTTTAACCGTCATCTGGGGCTCTTCAGAGGACTGTAGACACCAAATGTTTAGTTGCGTCTTTCCTCCTCCGTATTGATGCGTAAGGAATTATTAATAATTGACAATCCTGCCGTATTTGCCTCTGAACAGTAAATAATTTGTAAGTCAGTTTCTTCGCGATGTTTTCATTTCTATTTCAACAGCTCAAGATGGCTGCAACGTCTAAGTTTAGTATAGGTGACCTGAGGCTTAAGCAAACTTCGATGTAATCGCTGGTTCTTCATTCATTGTCATTTTGCCTATTGGCTGAGGTTGGCCTAAGCATTATAGGAAAGTATAACCAGATGGCAGATAGGGGTTATATCGCAATTATTTTAATTCCCCACGTGACTTATACTTAACAATTAAGTCGCATCAATCGATCAGCTGTTGCAACCGAGACAGCATTGGGAAAAATATTCAGTTATAATAATTGTACTGGTCGCTACTGAATATTACGCGTTTAAGGCCACCGCTGATTTACGGCCTCATTGGTTTTGTTTATTGCATTCATATGAAGGGGTGAGCACCACCCGACTGCACAGAGTTTTCGGCTGTGGCGTTAAACAATCACAACATTGTCTGAACAGCTGAGACGTCCTGTAAGTGTCTTGAAAATGGTCGTCCCGGACTGCCCTGAACTTCAAGAACCCCTGTTGGCAACTCGGTTTGCCTGCACAGCTTCGCCCACCTGTCTGACTGTTTTGAAACGTTTCCTTTTTTGACCACCGCATAGATCCAAGGAAGCCAGGGGATTCTCCTCAACTGTTCTCGCATTTTCAATCAAGTTGAATTGGACAGGGAGCAGACGAAGACTCAGTATGCACTACTTTTGGCTGAATTGAGGCTCGAATGCTTCTCTCTGAGCTTGATTGCTTTCCAAATAAAGCCTGACTATGTTGAGAGGGAATTGAGAAACGTTCACATTATTGAACGACGGGTCTGACAAAGGTCACGCGGCATCCGGCGCTTCGGATTCGTGCCAATCTGGTTGTCGTCTGCTTCGGTCGAATATCAAGCGAAGAACATTCCGCGATGAGCAGCGACATAGCAGTGGCAGTTTCGTTCCCGCGAAGACGATGGAGTGTGCGCTCTCGACGAGAAACGGCAAGTTTACGTCACAGAACGCGCCTAACGAGTGACGCTTTTCGCTGTCAGCATAACAGCGAGTGTCTTCTGAATTTCTATAGCGTGTCAGATCCGGGATTCCACGAAGCAGGATGGAGTGTTCCGCACACGTCATTCATGATTTTGGTTCTGGTCCGGACACAGTCCCGAAAGGTGCGCGAGGACACTTCTGCGTTTTTAAGATCGAAAAGATCATATATGATTGCTATTATTCCAAAACTAGATGCACCGCACCAACTCGCTGATATGGGCTGCTCCCCGTGTGCGGCGATACAGCAATAGGTAAGGACGTGAGCCGGCAGTGCAAAGAAGGAACACTGTTTAGAAAAGTAGAAATATATAAGAATGAATCGGCAGTTTAAGCGTAGCTGTAAATTTCGTTGAGGGGCAATCGAAGTGAGTTTGTTTTTTTCCCAGCAACTTCGCGACAAGTCGAGCTCAATTCACATAATCTGGAGCGAAGCTGAGCGATGCGTAGCATCTCTGGGGACGCAAGTAAGAAGAAGACATGCTCGAAACAAAGGGATCTATCGGAAGCCGGAGTGTAGTGAGTTCGTCTCGAAGGCGTGTCACGTTCGCACGACGCTCTCCGTGTTTCGATGAGGTCCCCAGTTTAATTAAGACTTGTTGCTAGGCGCGCTCGTTCTATCCGGGAGAAAGTCGATGGCGCTCTCCTCGATAACGCTCCCCATCGTATTGCGACGAACCGACTGAAAGGCAAACGAGGGTTACACTCGTTCCCACTCTTAACAAAAACGGCTTCAATGACGACTTGCCCCGCTTCGATCGAACCGTTGCCCCCTCCTCCACATCTTCCAAGCCAGTATGCCTGCTTGCCACCTCTAAGAAAGCTTCAGGTTCTTGACATGAGGGAGCGGCAGTGGTGGCTCCGTGGTTATGGGGCTCGGCTGCTGACCCGAAATGCGCGGTTTCGGTGCCGGCCACGGTGGTCGCATTTCGATGTAGGCGAAGTGCGAGAGGCTCGTGTGCTGTGCGATATCTGCGCACGCTAAAGAACCCCTGGGGGTGGAAACTTCCGGCGTCCTTCACTACAGCGCCATTCACAGCCTGAGTCGAGTTGGGACGTTAAATCCTCATAAAATCAAATCGAAATCTTGGCATTAGTGAAGCTCAGCTCTGATATTTGAAAGATGTGTGAAACAGAAGTACCCTCCTTTTCATACTCGTTGATCCAGACAGCTGTTGTTATGGCATTATTTCTTAATATGACTGACTAATAGATATAAAACAGGTTCGTTGCTGTCGAATTTATTTACTCCAACGTTTTGTCCGAATAGGCGACAGGTGAAGCTACTCCTTGAATACAAGCTTAGCATGTCGGCGCATAAAGTGAAGTAGGTGGATGAGATTACGACGTTTACGTGGATAAATTGGTCGCAGTTAGTGCAGAAAAAATAGAAATTGATATTTTGGGAAAGGAAACGCCGGAGTATCCATCTCACATCTCGGCGGACACCTGAACCGCGGCGTAAGGGAAAAAATAAAGGAGAGACTGAGAGATGAAAGGAAGAAAGAAGTGCCATAGTGGAGGGCTCCGGAACAATTTCGACAACCTGGGAGTCTTCAGCGTGCACTAATATCACACAGCTCAAGTGCGCCTTAGTGTTTTGCCTCCATCGAAACGCAACCGCCGCGGTCGGGTTCGAACTCGGAAACTCCGGATCAGTAGCCGAACGCCCTAAGCATTGAGCCGCCGCGGCGGGTATTGGCAGAGGCCAAGGTTGTAATTAAGGATAGGTGGAGGAGGCCTTTTTGTAGAAGTGGGCTTAGTTAGAATTATGATGATGATGATGATGATGATGATGATGATGATGATGATGAAAACCTAAAACCGTAGCTTTTTTTCTAAATCTTTGCTGCGTGTGTGGTTGATCTCACAGGATCGCGGCCCAGATGTGATGTTTTCGGCGAGACGCTCCAGTGAACTGCACGAGGTCTTCTCCGAACGTTAATTAATCTCCGCGTTGCCGGTTATGTAAATTTAGGTTTGCGATACATGTGTAGTTCGACCGTGGCTCTCTTCATGTTTCCCCGTAGCATTTTCAAACCTTACTTTCCCTCTTAGGCGCCCGATTGCTTCGAAACACAGTTTCCGCTGCACGCCCAAGCCATCTTGAAATGCGGCTGGCGAACTCAGGAAATTACGCCCGATTACAATCGCCGAAAGATCGGCCCAGCCACGGCTGCTGGGTTCTAATTAAAATCAGCGGTTCCGACTGTAAACGAAACCTCTCGAGAAGCGCACAGGAAACTCACAGGAAGAAACGAGGGCCAAGATTAAAGTGAGCAGTGGAACCTGGGGACGATTCGAGGAAGAAACGCAAGAAATAAAGCTCATAAATACGACAAGAAAGTCCAATAAATCCAGGCTCAGGAAAGGTAATTTCAAGCCGGGCATAGAACACAGCATGTTCATTACACCGTGTTCTTGTTTTTTTTTTATTGAGTCTGCTTATCTGTCGAACGTTTTTCTAGCAGGATAACTTTCAATGCTTTTTTATTTGTAAGCCACGTGTATTCCTCTCCTGCAATTTTTAGTTGTTCCGTGCTTTGAACTCTTTCCTATTTGCGACATTCTTCTTACTACAGTCGTCATCCTGCAATGCATCCCTTGCAAAACTGTTCAGCCAAACAATTAGGTTAAAAGCCTCTTCCCGAAGAATATGGTTTCCCCAAAGATTAGAAAAGGGAAGAGTGAGGCGAGAGTCTTGCAAACGGAAAGACAGCAACACAGTGCATACAGGCAAAAATGAAAACAAAAGAAAAACGCGCCCGCGAACAAATTATCCTTTCAGAACGGGGATCCGTCAGAGCAGCCATATTCAGACAGGGGATACGTTCTAATTAAGAAAGTTTCTGCCTCTCCAGAGAAAGGCTCCGTGAAAACGCGGTATAAGTAATGAGCGTTTCTGGAACCGTGCTTTTTCCGTAGGCCGAGGGTTTTTGCTGGCAGTGACGATATTTCTCTCTCTATACGATCCCCCTCTGATTGAAGCCGGCTCTTTACCCACTCTTTGTTTTCAGCCGCGCTATTTAGGCCTCCTGTCTTTCGGATTACGGCAAAAATAATCCCCAAAGGCCCGACGAGTAACGACCAGGTTTTTAAAGCACACCTTCTTTGCGCTCCGAGCGAGGGCGCTGGCGGCAGAGCGGAGGTGAATGTTATTCTTATCGTTCAATGTGCAGGCGTGCTTTTGAGCGTGCCTGAGTGGATGGACGAGGATCGGGAAACAAGAGTAGCAACTGTGACACGTGAGGCTCGGAGAATGCACTCTTTCAAAGTTTGTTTCCGGTAGTTGCTCAGCTAGGTAGCTTTTAGGGATCGTCAAGAATTGTGTTTGGCGCGTGCGTAGAGCCCTAGAATGCGAAAGTTGTTACACGGTTTCGAATAGGAGCCTCGTCGCAGACATTTAGGAAGCGTTGAAAGAAACTGCAGGAAATAGGCAAGTTACTGCAGCGTGTTCAATGTGAGGACGAATGGTTTCAGTCCCTGGGTTTACAACACGTATACCGGCAATAATGCCGATATGTGTTGTTGGAACTTCGGTGGTAGTTTAAGCGTTGCACAAAAGTAACGCTTCTAGGAACACGAAGTCATGATTTACAACGGCCTGCACTCACGCCGAAGTCGTTTGCTGGAGCAGCTGCCTTTACGACACACTCTATTAACCTTGGTATCCAAGCTTTCCCTTGGAAATTCTATGCCTTTTCACATCGCAAGGTGCGTAGCTATACATGTGAACTTGAACTTTGCTTGCCACCCCCCCCCCCCCCTCCTTATACCCTTAACAGACGCAAGAAAAAGTTATTTACGGCAAGGTTGGTAGGCGCGGTACGTAGGCTAGCTGCAGAGCAGCGCCGTCACGGCGTTCAGGACAGAATGACTGGAGACAGAAAAGAAACAAATGCACAAGGCCTCGCGACATGACTAGCTCTACCACTAGTGGTAAAGTTAAAACTTGGCTTTTTATTAACTTAAGTGACATTAGACGAGGTAGCACCACACGTGAACGCAACACAGAATCTTTTCTGTTTTTTTTTTTCGCGGGAAGCCCAAACCGGGACGAAATCTCGTGTAGTACATCGGTATGCAGGCGCCGGTCAATGAGTACGCCGGCTGAGAAAGCAGGAGCTAGCGCTACTGCTTAGGGCCACGCGAAAAACGGGACAGGACGGGGCAACGGTGTCGTTCGACTTTAAGCAAGCAGTGCGTGTTTTCTAAAATTTAATTAAATATTTTGATTTTTTTTTACATTTTGACACCGCGGTCTACACTGACAACTGCAGTTTCTCAAATTAATGTCTAAACCATGAATGCGCCGTGACTTGTCAATTACTATTACACCCCCTCTATGTGCACACTCTGTTTTTTTATACGCTGTTATGAAATAACACCACCTGTCTTCAAGGTTTTGCGCGTTTAACCTCGTCTGTTTAGAATGAAAGTTCTAATATAAAGCTTGGTGTCTGAAGTTGATTTATTTTACCGCAAAGTACAACTAAATTTTCACATGAGATGTGGCTGGGAAGGTGCGAAAAAAGGCACATATATATAACTTGACTAGGCCCACCTTCCTGTATCCGGCAGCGGACAGTTTGGCAGACGTAACCAACACATACACACACAGGATATCGCAACTGCGATACTAGTGTGTTAAGCAATATATGCAAAATGTAAACTACCAAATTAAATATCAAAATGACTAAAAAATCAAATAATCTGAAGCATTACGCAATAACTGCCTACAATCTTTTTTATAAACCACAAGCGAATTGTGAGTGGTGAGGTAGAATTGAAATTTTATCACCTGAAATCCATAGTTAATGCGAAATCTCAGGAAACACCAAAATTGTATATACCTCATGAAGAGTAAAGAAGTATTGTTTTGCACGTTTCACATTGTTCTCAAAGTATGTGTGTCTACGTATTTCGCATTGAAGAGCTGATAGAAGTGTAATTTCATATAACATGTCTACTTTCACAACACTGAGTTTCGTGAACAACGGAGGTGTGTAGGCATCATAGGGCCGCTTTGCAATCGCTCGTAGACATTTTTTTTTCAATAAAACAAGCGTGTATGCACTCTTGTGAGTGCTGTTTGTTCATAAATAATAGCTGTAGCCCAAATTCAATTCAGACAAATCACTATAGATTAATCGGTTTTGGTGGAATGTTAACAAAACCTTAGTTCTCTTTAAAATATCGCTAAGTGGGTAAGAAGTCTGATAGGACTCTACCAGGATGTGATGTGAATAGTCTTCAATGAGAATACAATCGTCAGCAGGGAGCCTAGATGCATGTTCGCGGGCCACTTCTTTTAACAGTTTCTCTAAAAGAAAAATCTATAGAGGAATTTCTGGGCACTGATTGTTTTCATGAACCAAATACTATCCTCTCATTTTATCTGCTTGCTCCATAAAGAGCATCCATGGCGTCTACATACTTCCCTGAATTTGCTCTATGCATCATGGCCAATGAGCGAGACTCAGAAATAATGACGCTTTTAACTTTTTTATGAGCTTCTTCCTGTAACTGAAGTGAGCGCGAAACCATGCGAAACAATCCCCAACACTCGACGATCACTGTTCGTCTTATGCTGAGGATAAGAGCGGAGAAAGCCAGATGGCCGCGCCATTATGAACAAGGAGCCCGTGAAGGGCTCTGAGGTGACTTTTTTATCTTGTTCTCCGTCAGTGACCGTTGTCGAGAAGAATATTTTACTGATTTTTACTGACTGTTGTGCCAGCTACCGGCAGGTGTCTGTGTTGCCTGCATCAATGTACTATTCGATATTCACTTGGAAAACCACGCTTCTAATTATTATCTACAAAACCCGTCACTTATTTCAATTATGTGGCTAATCGTCACTGGCGGAGAAGCATCACCAGCTGCTGCAGGGAGTTTCAGGGCAACGCGCAGACTCAAAACGTGTTCCGCCATACTCAGTAACGGGACATACACTATGGCCATACGGCCCCTATATGAACCGTACTCTGTCAAGATCATATTACACAATCATTTATTTGGCGATTTTGTTACTGGTCAAAATCGCGTATAACGTAAGGGCTGCTAGCTAGTAAGCACAGTGCGTCACTAACTCTGATATAAAATTCGGCGCTGACTTATATCGAAGAGGCAAAACAATGACTTGCAGAATAGTACAGCAAAAAGAGAGTTCGCGACATTTGGTTCCGGCAGAAGACCGAATTTGGTAATATCCTGCGTGGTAGTTGAAAGCACCTTCACTTTTATGTATTGTTTTATTATTTTACATATTTTTGTTCGTTTCTTTATCTTTCGATACTTGCAGCGCCCGAACGCACAATTGCAGGGGAAGGGGAGGGGGATACATAAACAAAGGAACCGGCCACTTATTGGGATGGGCCATCGCAGGAGCATCAGGGCGTCACAAGTTCAACTTGGTTTCGGAAAACCTGTGGAATCGCAGCAAGGGTTTCTAATGTAGAAATATTTTATACATGGCAGCCGGTGAGCATGCAATCGCGTAGATACGACGGTGGGCGCTTAAATCACCTGTGCTGTCCAGCTTGCCCATTCTTCGCAACCGTGTGTCGCTTTTGAAAATCGGTGCCCCGAGCTTAAGCAACTGCAGTACGTTGATATTGTGCACACAAAAAAGGAAAAGAATTACTGTTATTCGGCGCTCAAGCATGCCCCCTTGGAACGCTCGCGCCAGAAGAAGAAGCAAGATTGCTTGCATAAGTAGGTTAGAATCCTGTGCTCCTGACAGGAAATCTATTTGAAATCTATTTGAATCTATTTGAAATCACGGAGAAGGTTTCAAGTCACATCATGAACCGATCGTTTTCAAGGATCGGTCGGCTATGAGGCTCCTGGTGCTATTTTAAGATGCTTCGACATGTCATTGGGTTAATTGCCTCGGACGTCAAGAGTGAGTCCATTGTAGTCGTCGCCTCTAATTTAGAGCCACGGACGTCAACCTTAGCTTCGAAAAGATGTCTAATTAGATTTTTTTGAATATTGCATAGTCACCTGGAGATTTCTGCGTTTGTGTGACGTTTATGGCAACGTCAATGGAGTATAGTTAGACTAGTAAATTTCTTGTGGTCTGCGGACGAGTCGTTGTATGGTTCAGTAACGAAATGTAATAAAACCAGCCTCACTGTACACAACTGCAAAGATGAAAAAGTTCACCATTTCCTCTCCGAGCATGAAAAAATGTTCTAGGATGTTGCAGCATCCTTCAACCTACGGCAAACTAAATCAACATGAAGCCCAGTTGACAGAAACGCGGCTTGTCCTCCCTAAAAAGAAACGTCACGCAAAAGATTTCGAAATAGAACAAGATGGCTAAGGTGTAACAAGCGGTTACTTAATCGAGAAAATTGAGCTTTATGAACAGCACACTTTCTGCGCCCAGTAAGCCGAACTTCTATTTTCTGTCCGCGTGTTTCAAAACGAATTTTACGCATTGTAGGTCGTCACCTCCGCTTCGGCTCTGCTTGAAATCGTTACCGCTGAGTAACCGCGGGGGTGAAGTATCCTCTTGTTTCTGCTAGTGGTGCGCTTGATTATCATCACAAGCAACTGCTAGGGATGCGCAGCTCATTGCATAAATAATATGAAGAACTCAACAAAAAAGGACCACATGAGTACTTGCGATAGTTGCCGAATACGGCGCTGTTAATTATAGCGTAAACAGACAAACACGCAAACTGCAAATAAACATTTAATTAGTTACAGAAAAACAATCAATGCTTTAGTTTCGGCTGAACCTAGATAGACCATAATTTGCGTTATATCCATGCACAGAAAGCTATGGCTTGTCCATGCTGAGACGTCCTGCATATATCCGCTGACTCAGGCGCAGTCGACAGTGGGGCTCCATCACGGGGTATGCAAAATAAAAAGAGACACACTCGCACCTTGGGTACCGTATAGGTGTGGCTGATAAAGCGCGATAGTGTTTTTGGATCGAAAATGTTGATCGTGCCGTAAACAATCCATGTAAAGCTACTCCTGCTGTAAATTACAGACGGAACAATGGAGAAATCTCTTAAAACAATACGCGCACGCCCATGCATTTCGAAACGTTGTACAAACTGGTTAGTTTTTCACACAACTTATAAACACTCTTCAGTGGTCATGTGCAGGCCGGGCGCTAGCAGTGATTATGAAACAAACATATTTCAGGCGTTTTGATAGAGCGCGTATACGTCCTGACGTGATTCAGAGGCTGTGGCGGGAGCACCGTTCGGTACGCCTGAGTAATCATTTCTTGATGAACGGTGATTGATTAATTTTTGGTGCCTTTCTTTTCTTTTTCTTATTTCAGGGGCATGGTGTCAACAGAGAAAGCTAGAAGGAACTCAATAATCATGCCTTTCCTCACCAAGCACCAAAAAGAAACCTAAAATCATAGTAGTCTAGGCAGTGGGCACGTGATTTTGTGTCGAAACTCTCTCATGAGAAAAAGCTTCGGCATACGCTCTGATAAACCTGTTCGCTACTAGAAATTCGAGAAGTTTTCCATTACGTTGCGCAAACACGTCTCAGAGCCACGAGTTCGTCTAGCAATGCCTTTGGAGTGTTAATTAGTTAGAAATTTCTTCGGACTGCACGAAACAAAGTTACACAACGTAACCTCGGAATCTAACTAAACCACATTCGTCTGGCAGCGAGGGTAGGGGCTTTAAACCTTTGATATATTCTTTTTCGTTCAAAGTTTCGCTCAGCAACCGAAGCAGAGAAGCCCGTGGAATGCGTTCCAACTCCGGGATCGGCGTCCAAATGACTACTCCTTTGTGGCTATGAGCAACGGGCCGCTTGTTTTAAACACTTGCTGTACTGATGACTCCAAGTGCGGTCTCAACGTTCGGATTTAGTTCTGTACAGTTCGGCCCAATTGTGAATGAAGATTAGAGTGGGTGCTGTGCTGGTCCTCTATTTAGAATGAGAAAAAGAAAATAAACCGGAATTGAAACGAGAGCCATTGTGTGTGGCGCCGGATTATTCCCAAGTATTTTTAATACTACGTTACGGCCACTACGGCTGTTAATGTTACCTTAAACCAGACAAGCAACAGCAACGACCACAAAAACAAGCATCGCGACCTTAACAATGCAGAGCTTCGCACTCTAGCCATAGGCCATAAATTAAACGCTAATATGTATTTTCACGCATTCAAATATTCCACAGCACTTTCGTGTAGCGCTTCAGCCTGTTTTTCTGAACACCTATCGCCTCTAGCGGCTCCGGCAGAAAGCTGCGCTATGTTTTTAAATTTGTAGACGTAGTATTTTGCATAGATCTCACTAAAAAGGCCAACAAAAATAAAAGCCGAAGTTATACGCTAAGTTTCTGCATATTTTGGCAGTAAAAATGGATTTTGCGAAAAATCAGTCAAATAAACTTTGCGTCACAGAATAATTAATTCATTCTGACAGCTGTAATTTAGTGAACAAAGAAGCGTGAATTCGGTGAAAAAATGGCATGGTCCAAATTCATTTTTCCCGAAGCATATAAATTTTTCAACTTCGTTTTTATATAGAAGAGCGCATCACTGCGCTCGCGTTACCAGCCGAAAGCAGTGCCATTTTGAGCGGGGAGTATACGCGACGCGGCAAGAACCACCCTGAGTGGTCACCGTTTCTGACGCGTCCGTGTACCACTCAGGATCTTCATGTGCGTGTTTGCTGTGGAGTGTGGGGGAATGGCGGGATAGCGTTATGCGGTCTGATTGTCTGAGTAATAAATTGGTTCAGGTATTTGTAAT
Source organism: Amblyomma americanum (assembly GCF_052857255.1). Taxonomy (NCBI): domain Eukaryota; kingdom Metazoa; phylum Arthropoda; class Arachnida; order Ixodida; family Ixodidae; genus Amblyomma; species Amblyomma americanum. The sequence continues at coordinate 24,607,628 of NC_135502.1, read as the reverse complement.
TCGCTAGTTTTTCAACGAAATAAAAGGGAAGCAAAAACTTCAGCGCTGGTCGAATGGCCTAAGTGTCCATCTTGTCACCTTTCCTCGCTAGTTAAAAGCATTATAGTTTCGAAGTGCACTTCGTTTTGTGAACTGTTTTTTTTTCGGTGGGGGAAGGGGAGGGGGGGGGCGGGGAGATGGGGGACAGCGGAGAACGAGCTCGGCACTACTGAAAACGCTCGAAACCAGACAGGCAACAGAAACGGTGCTTGGTAGCCTTGCCCAAAAAAATCTGTGGACCGAGGCGCCGAATTTATTTCGCCCGCAAGTTGCGCACCGGCGACGGCTTGTTTTACACTGCGGTTTCCTTCGCTCCAAGCATTGCGCGCCTTTGACGCATGATACCAATCCATCAAAGTTTCCCGTGCCTGTCAGGCTCAGACATTTCTATTCCAGCCAGCCCACGTTGCTGGCTGGCTATGCCTGCGAGCACTGCCGCGAGCCAGGGCGCAGCGCTGCAGAAAACGCGCCGGCGAGGTATCGGCGCTGGCAGGTATATGGACGGCGCGGCCATATCTCAGGGCAACACGAGCGGGCCTTCGCCTTCCTCCCCTTTCTTCTTGCCTTGCTTCCACTCCTTTTTGTCGCTTTCAGATTCGCGTCCTCCCGGGGCTCTTGCAACTCAATAGGCTCCTATTTTTACCTACTTCGGACGCCAACCAAACTCATGCTTCGGCAGCAGCAGGCAGCCATATATTTCACGCGGGAAAGGAGCGCTCAAACGAAGTCGAAGCCCAGACACATATAGTGCGAGCAAAGCCAAGAATGGAAGAGAATTATTAATGAAAGCAACGACACTGATGCCTTTGCTGTCTATCTGGGAAGTCGAGGTTCTTTGTTAGGCGAGGAGCACCAGCGTCACTCAACGTCACAACGCTTTGCTGGCGAAGGGATAATTATTTGTGTCCCGAAGTTAGAAACAGCTGCCTAAAACTGAGAAAAAAACTTTCTGGCAGTAGTGCACGACTGAGATTCGTAGTCTAAAGCACGACGGTTGGAGTAAATATGCGCTGGACATCCTACGCTTAAGCAGCTGCGAACCTAGACCGTTGGGCTCCAATGCATTTGGAGAAGGCGGGCGAAGACTGCTGTACAAGCCAGCGCTCCTTAAAGATAAATTCCGTGGGATTTTCTATAATTTTGAGTTCACTATCGCATTGTGTTTCATGGACTTCTCTTTCTTAGTTCAGATAGATAGCTGTTCAGAATTATGAGTAAACAAATATGCAGTGCCAAAAACCAACCAACCGTAACCGGGTTGCGACTGAAGAGTGACGTCAGAGACCCTGTCAGAAAATCTGTCGGGTGCTCGCAGAATGGCTAAGCTGGCCTCTATATATGAAGGCAGCCAAAAATCCCTAAAAGCAAGGAAAGCATACCGGAATGATTATTTTTTCAGCTTGTGTTGATAAATGGGAACCTAAGAATGTATTCAACTGAATTACTTAAAGTCCGAGATTTTAGGACTTTAATTTTAATGGTGAGCCAACTGCGGAATATTGTAAGGCACTGTTGCGGAACTATATGGTCCATTCTTTCGATGCGTAGCGAAATCTTTCTTTTATAGTTTATCCATCACTCGCATCGAGTAGTTACGACTGCCACAGAATACCAAAAGTGAACGTTTTCGATGATAGCGAGAACGGTAGCAGCAAAAGATTGCAAGCCTGCCGAGGTGAAATCTCCGGATATGTTGTTTGCCTATGAGAACCTTACGACGTGTTAAGGAATTACGTTCATAAGCAAATTCTCGTTAAAAAATGCGCTTGCCCATAATTTCTGGGTAAGTAACTATAAAGTAAAAGAAGAAAGAATCACACGCCGCCAGTAGGATTCGAACACATGACCTCCGAATTTCGAGTACGGAGCTCTCGAAACCCGCTTCTTTTGAACCACGCCGATGTTCAAACCAATTAAGCTGCGGGTATCAAAAGCAATCGGCGTAAAAACTGCGCTTCTCTTCTGTGCACTCAATCCACGCTTTTGCTGTCGCTATAGAAAGTTTATAGCATTGTTCGTGATGGTCTCAACTTCTTCTTTAATAAGTAAGAAACATTCCGTTACTGGCTGCGTGTTGATCGGTTTACTGTCAGCGGCCTGTTTGTGCGAAAAACTGCAACGTGTGTACCGCTTGATGATAATTACTCCACCAACACGGCTCATGCCGATACGGGCATAGTTCCTGCATATAAATAGTAAATTAAATCAACTTTACGCGTGAGACTACAGCAGCTTGCTAATTGTTTCCGAAATTATCACAAGACGAACATAAACCTTAGCCTCTCAACTTTGTAATTAATCACGCATGGATATAAAGTGTCTAATCATGCAACATCGATTCGCGGCGTGAGGTTCTTAAATGAAGTAAACAGCGCGTCATGCAGTTTAACGGCGCATAGTAGTGCAGTTCCCATGAAATAATTATCTACCGAACCCTGAATACTTGCGTTAAAAGTAGGCTCTGTTGCTTAACAAAGCACATGCGTTAAAGGCGCGGTACGTTAAACTCTTTCTTACCCTGCGTCTCTGTTGTACTCCCAAAGCATAAGAACGAAATGTCGCATTCGATATTAATGAGTCTGTTGGGGGTCGCTAATTAGCAATCAAGCAGGCTGCACTGCATAGGCAATCAACGCCACTCTATTTTAGACCTCTGCACTGCTAGAAACCACGCTGCGTCGGTCTCCGCTCCAGTCTTCCAGTTGCTGCGTTGATGTTTAATTTATTTACGGGATCAAAGAAACGAACAAGAAAAGAACGCTTCCTTATATAATTAGAGCTACTGAATCTCGAACATAAGACCATTCTAAAATTATACAACATTGCGAAACAGCAAGTGCGTTCATCGCACAGAGTGCTCACGTGACCTTTCCAAACCTCTACCGCCACCATTGCCACTCAGTGATGTAAAAATAGGAACTAGTGAGCCTCTCAAGCACTTTTAATGAACGTCACCAACTCGTCTCTTTGCAAACAAAGGTAGTGGAAGCAACTGTGATGGCAGCTGGAGGAAGGAAGACAAAACCTACAGCGGTATTTGAATTGCAAACTGATTTATTGCAAGAACAAACACAACGCCCCGGAGCCTTCGCACAATTCGCAGCCTCCGCACGAGCCTCGAACGAAGCCTCCGGCAGCGCCGCGTTCCTGGCAAGGTAAACTGGGAACTCTTGATTACCTTCGCATTTCGTTCCAGCGGTAAACATCCCTCCCCAGAGGAGTCTACCTTTCTTCCATCTCCTCTGGCCGTTTCTTCCTCTTCTTTTTTCCCTTTCATTTTTTTTATGCTCCCAGCCACCACCTCATCCTTCAGTGCATTTTGAGAGTCTCCCACCCAGCCTCACCTACCTGCATTCAATCTCTTTTTCAAACCTGATTTTAGGCTTTCATTCTATGCCTCGTGGCCATGCAGCCAGTGACGCTGCGCTCCGCTCTTCGCTATATGCCTGCCCTCTCAGCCAAAGCCCGGCTCAGCGCAGCGCCCTCTTCTGTCTATGCCGGAGTTGCTGTCGAAACAGGCTCACGCTATGGGGTGAAAGCGAAAGCCGCCGGCGTCGAAGATTGTTCCCCGCGCTAACTCAATAACCGGGTGATGGCGCGCGCGTGCGCGAGCTTCTTGGCTCTCGCGGTGGAGGAGGCCGCTGGGGAGAACGATGAGGTTAGGCGGGAGTTTAACGGTCGCGCACAAATTAATTTTCGGCGGTTACCCCCTTCTTTACTCGACGTGCCACGGGGACTGGGACTGCCTTACGTCGTCCATAAGTTGGTGTTTCTTGGGCGGGGAGCTACGAAATTGCGCTCACTGTCCACGGCGGCGATGGACGATGTGCGGCGTTGCTGTACAGTGAATAATTTGTTTAACTTAGTTTCTGTTACAGGCCGGTCGGCAATTTGGCGAAGTAACCAAGCGGTGAGCAGCCGCCACTTAACATGACGTGACATGTTTCACCATACTTGCTCGAAGCACGCCCCGAATTCCGTGCAATGAAAACTACGCGCAGAGAGAATAACAAACCAAGTAATTAAGTGGCTTAGAAAACGCTGATTAATTTTTGTTTTCTGCTCCAGATTTCTTTTCACTCACAGTCTTTATTTTCATTTAAGGCACCAATGAATTCGGCTGTGTTGAGCGTTGTAGAGCTTATATTGAAAGTGTCAAAAATACGGAGTAATGACACCAGAGTTCATGCTCATTGCTCGAGGCCATTTGTAAACATTGTTCTCGCACATGTGGCCACACTGTCATAATTTGGTCGACTCCTTTTTTGTTTTGCCACTCTATTCTACGAGCTGAAGAACGAGCCAACTAATGCAAAAAAAAAATGTTCCGCAAACCGCGAGCTAACATCGCTTGCTCACTAGAATATTGCTGAGCTTGAGCTCGATTTAATATTCTCTAAAATGCTTTATATTGAATTCTGCCTGTCTGATTGTAACATAATGCTGCATGGGCTTTCGCAGTGTGGTATGGTTCAGTAAGTTCGGTACGGTACGGTACGGTACGGTACGGTACGGTAGGGTACGGTAAGGTATGGTACGGTAAAGTTTGGCATGACATGTTAAGGTATGTTTATCAAGAGAAAAATCATTGTAACGACGGGCAGCATAAGCAGAGGTTCATTTTCATTCATGGTTTGTTGTGAGGTAAATTAGCGGTGTAAATAGTTTTGCCTAAAAGATAGCTCATTGGGAAACAAAAGAAAGGACAACCATATGCCATACGTGGGATGTGAGCCCCCGACCTTCGCATGTCACGTACGACGATCTACTATCTGAGCTACGAGCAACTGTCAAACGTTCTACATTCGAGTGTATGTTGCGCGCAGCCTGAGAGTTCATCAGCGTAACCTTCTACCGTAGCGGCTACCTGCAACATACGCTACGTTTTTCTGTGCTATGCAATGCTATGCTAAGCTGCGCTATGCTATGCTATGCTATGTAGTGTTTAATACACGTACCGTAGCTGCACGTACGCATCGACGGACGACGTTGTGGCGGACTACAGACACCTTGTCGGACAATGTCGGACACCTTGCGTTTTTCAGCGTGCACTAAAATCACCTATGTACTCAGATTGCGGTGCACAATTGGCATAAAAGAAAGAGTTTGGAACGCCCAATATGCCTTACCTCGTAGCGAAGGTGCAATTCTGGCAAGTGAAAAATGTAATAGTACGGACCCCGAAAGCTCAAAACAAATCAATATTGTCCTTTGCGAAGTTTCACTGCAAACTTCTCCAGTCAGCATACAGCAGTTTGCGGCAGACTGCAGAGTCTGCCGGCAGTTTCGGTCTCTTATAACAAAGATGGCGAGAAACGAAGCGTCTCTAATGGTGACCAAGTTCAGTGGTATGGGCACCAGGACAGCTCTCACGCGCTTATCCGTACCTTTGAGAGCGCCTGCTTTGTAGGTAATCACATTCACCATGGTCATCCTCACCTCGCATTCCGTCGCGCTGGTTGAAGAAACCAGCCTACAAAGTAGCGAGCGGATCTCTGGAACGCCTGTGCACAGACAACCCAACGCAATAGGCATTCGAGCCATGAAAAGAACGACAGTATTATTAATATCATTGGTCGTCACCCAAGTCGAGCCCTCAAAACAGAATAACACTGTTTTTGTGTGCGCCAGAGCTTCAGAAACACGAAGCTTCTACATTCCGAAGAATCTAAAAAGAAGGAGTGGGCGATAGCTCTTGACATGCCTTATAATCTACAAATAGCAGCCGTAATTAACCAGCATAATTTTTCTGCGCCAAATGGTGTACTCTTAAGTCGGAGAGTCGGCATTGTCGTTGCTTTCGTTCGTAATACCGCAATATTAGTCTTATCATTAATTACAATAAACTGCTTACGCTACACTGCTGCTGAATATATAGTGCGCGTAGACGCCACTGAGTTGATCTATATGAAAAATAGACTCTGTCAAAGAACGACGCCTACCTCCCCTGCGCTCTGGCTTGCTACATCCGGCTGATTGTGCGTATTAAGCGGGAAAAAAGTCATTCAGTTCAAGAAAACAATTCACCACGATACTGCCACTGTATAACGCGCCTTTCCCTTCCAGTTTCCCGCTTTATATAGTTCTTTTCACTTCCAGCTTTACCCAGTGTTTCCGGTGCAAGACGTCTGAATGACCCAATAGCCTTTGCACCTCAAGGTACAAATCACGACGCAGGCCGCCGTAACGATCTTCTATACCCGTACAACGAAAGAGGCAAGAGACCGTGTTTTCGTTCGGGCGTTATAAAGGAAGCTATCATGCTCCGAAACGATACAAGCCAAGGAAAACAGTTCGCCGGAAAAGAATCCGGTTTCTCTTCACCGGAAAGGATCATTAGGCCGGTCCGATCAAGGACCAGCGTCTTGGACAGATCGATAAATTCAGAGCGGCGGTCGCTAATTTGAAGAAAAACTCCGATCACAGGTTACGGCGAGGTTTGGGGGAAATGGCGGGCGCAGGGAATGGATAGGGGAAAAAGAAAGCGCGTCGCGACAGAACATTGATTGGCAGCGTCGACCGAGCGGCGGCGAGAAGGACGAAGCGGCTCTTTTTCTTCTCGCCCGGAAACGGTCGAGCTAAGGCCACGCAAGCACGCAAGAGCGGAAAGAAAACGCTGAAGGAGTGCAGCTGAATCTTTCTTCCGATAATCGAAGAGCAATCGGGCCAGAGGGTATACACTGTGAAGCGCGCTTTTGTCCGCCACTTTCCAAAGTGTCTTCTGGAACCGCCGCGTTTATCTCGGTTTTCTCTCCTCCCGCCGCCGGTGGCTTCCTTCTTAGTGGGCGCAATTTTCCTTTTTTTTTTTGTGGAGATCTCTCCTTTTCACCCGTCTTGCGGCGGTCCCTTTAGTCCTGCGACTGTTTCTTCAGCTGCAAAACCAATTCCTTTTGCTGTCCACACGTGCGTGTTCTCCTTCTGGTGTCCCGGGCCGGCCGCAGTATTGTCCTTGCTGGGCGTCTGTGGAGATGAAGGGAGAGGGAGGACGAAAAAGGGAGAAGAGGTGCCGTTGTTTCCCACTCTGCGCTCAGCATCCAGTGTTTGTTTAGCGGCTTGACGGCGCTCTGTTTGTGAGTGTGTTGCGTAGTGTCCGACTGCGGGGTGAGGCCCGCGCTGTTCAAACAGAATGAACCCTAGCGGCTCCTCCGTGTTTATTTGTTTTTTACTTCCTTCCGATTCTTTCAGGTTGGAGTTGAAGGTTGTGGCGGGGGGTCAAGGAAGCACATTGAGCAGCAGACGAGGTGTCTGTCTGCCTTTAACCCTGCTGTCGTCCTCGGCAGCTGAAGAGAGACGACAAGGTGCGTTCAGAGTAAAAGAAAATTTGAGAAGTTTTTATTCGCTTCAAGAACCTTGATAACAAGAAGTTTGCAGGGAATAGGGAGAGCCCTTCTGTACCATCAACCTTGTTTCTGACGTAATACTGTAATAAGCAGCAAAATCTGCTTTAACGCGTGACCTCATTGAATCTTTGTGCAAGCTGAGTGTTTTTTACGTTCGAAGCTGAGTATGCCTATGAAATGTGGTGAAATTGCAAACGCAAAATGTGAATGCAATATGTGTTAAAAGGTTGCCTAAATGTACTACATTTATTTTGTCTATTCATGGTTCTTCCGGCAAATATATATATATATATATATATATATATATATATATATATATATATATATATATATATATATATATATATATATATATATATATATATATATATATATATATATATATTATATTTGATATCATAATTAAGAATGCTGACCGGTCCTTGCCTTGTTTGAGCACAAAAGGAATTAAGGAATATTTCGAACAATTATGGGACTCGCACGTATAGTAAAGGCTGCGACGGCGCAACGCATCTTCCACTGATACAAAAATCCACGATGCTTAATCTCTTTATTTGTTCACCGCTGAGTAGATGCTGCAAGGAGTGCTTGTGTTAATAAAAAACACACCACAATTCAATTATTAAAGACAGAAAATTTTAACCGTAGACAACGGAAAACATTAAATGGTGAGGTGCTTGATATTCGAAAATATTGCACCGTGTGAACCTGGCATTTTACGATCTCCAAAACAAGGATTCTTGTAAAATTTGTAAAGCTCTTTAATTTCTCTCAGCGCGCTAGCTCCGTGTTTCGTAACCGTCTTCGGATTTCTGTGAAGCAAGGACGCCTCTGAAGGCGTCCTTGCTTCCTGAGTAATGAAGAAAGCCTACCTCATATAATTGTACGCGGTTCTCGTTCCACAAGTGAAGCAACTTAGGTAAGCTCTGAGCTCAAGTGTCTTAACTTCTATTTCAGAAGTGAGTGGTTTTGCGTACATCGAACAAAATTTCGAATTTTAATGTATTCTTCGTGTTCTTCTCCACTAGACATTGCCGAGAAGGGAACAAAATAGGAAGCGAAGCTAATACAACGAGGAACCTCCCGCGTGCTGAACTTACCTTTCTCCACAACTTGTTTCTGTCTTGCACACATTCCTCTAAGCCCGGAGTTTCAAATTATTCATTTCAGATTTTTACTCCGAAAGCAGTAGCAGTGTCACAAGGCGAGAATGCCGGTGTCTGTCTGTGTGTTCCCTCAACGAGTGAAGCCTCGTTCCTCTAGACGCATCCCCCACCAGCCATCTCCCCACCACACTGCCCTAGCTTCGGGGCTGCTGTTGTGGCGCTCAGGCTCGCTCGCACCCGGGCTCCATTTAGTAGCGTGCATGAGACTTCGGTCTGAAGAAGGACTGAAGCTTCAAAGTTGGGAAACTAAAGTGGTAGGGGTGTACGTAGTAAAACCGAGCAGGTGTTCAATCTTCAATTGGAGGGGACTGTTAAGCGTCGCCTTAGGCGTATGACGGGATAGCTTTAGAGGGCTAATACCCATATATGCCGAATTGGTCATTATCTACGAGACATTCATAGATTCCTGGCAGTCCTCATAGCACTCCTGGCGCATAGGTTTCAGGAATAAGTGATGTGTCACTGCCCTGCGATTGCAGGTGCTGCCGCCGGTGGGGATCGTGCGATTCAGGTTGCTCTTCCCGAACAACCTCTCGCGACCAATCATAAATTTCAGTGCTACCTGCCATGATAGGCAGCTTTCTCAGAATCCATTAGGCAGGTTGTGATGACGCCGCAAGTTCACGGGACCTGGGTGGCCCATCTACCCCTATACGTTGCTTGTCTGGAAATTTTTTCGTGCATTTCTCGCCCACGGTATACGACTGCGAGGCCAGTTTTTCTGCGACGCTAGCTCCTGAACGCTGTCGCGTTAACAGCACAGCAGCAGAAGGAAAGGAAGCACGGTCTGGCACAGCAGTGTTCTAATGGAAGCAGACGCTTATTTCCTGATTGAGACCGGAGAACGGGCGAGGAAGCAGCATTTCTGATGACGGTGATTATGAATTTTGATAGCGCAAGGGCATCTATGGCCAAAGAGCGCTGTGGCACAAGGTATGTTTTCTACTTCTCGTGGTGGCGTCGCAGCCCATTTTCCAAGCAATTCACCCCAGATAAACCGAGAACCAGGCCAGAGGAAAGCTTGTACCCATTAGAAAACCGGTGGGTACCCGGCGGCACTGAGGATCGAACCCCGCACTTCCCGCATGCGAGGCGGATGCTCAACCACTTCAGCACCGCTGAGGTACGGAAGTAGTATTTCTGTTGCTAACTTCTGTAATGCAGCAACGGTGGTGGAGGTGGCTTTCTCTCCTTAAAAATACATGTGGCTCGTGCGACGCCACGGGCATCAGCTAAAACCAACAGCGAGCTCTCCACTTTTGAGCCTAGCGAATACGGGTAAGGGCTTAGTGGTCCCCTTTCGTTGTTCCCCCGAACGCTCCCCCCCCCCCCCCCCCCGGGCTTTCTTCCGTCGCTGTCCCCAGGCATCTTTCTATACGTGAAGTCATTCTCACCCAGCGAAGCGTGGGAAGATCCCGCAGGCTCTTTCTGAGCGCGGTGCCGTTCTTTCGAATCTTTTGCAGGTCAGGCAGTGCGTCGTCGCCTGTAGTCATAACACTGTGCACTTACTCACGGCCACCTTCGATCTAGTGCCCTATCTAATTTGTATCCACCTTCACACCCCGGGTGCACCACCCATCCACCCAACTGTACCCTCTAGAAGCACAACACACCACTAATCTTTCTACCTTCACGATCCACAAGGTCTCCCTCTACTAGAAGCCAGCGCAGTACTGGAAAGAAAAAACCAATGGTGAAATCGAAGTCGAAGATGCCGTCAGAAAGCCAGCTGGCATCCGGAAGCATCACCCTCCAGTCACCTCTTCACCCCACTCCCTGGATAGAGGGCTGCCCACCCACCCACGGCAATCCTTTACCCATCTAAGCACATTAACACCCTCCAGATGAATTCTGTCGCGTGTGTGAAGCCTGCGCTTAGGGTAAAAATATTCGTTGTAGAAAATGCATTCAACTGCGTTCGCAGAATTTTCGCATGAAACGCCTGACCGTCTTGTGATTTTTCTAATAAACATCGCAGTGATTGGTGCATCGCTTAACCAGGCAGAACAGTTACTTAGGGCAGCGGTGCGCAGGGCAGTGGCGTATACGTTAGTCTTTCTATTTCTGAGAACTGCGTATACGAAAGCACCTGTGATGTGCGCGTACCACGAAGATGTACAAATGTTCCTCCTCGGTCAGAAGCGGCAGGCATGGTTCTGGTTTAGTTTTAATAGATTTAACATCCCAAAGCGACTCGGGCTATGAGAGACGCAGTGCAGGGCATTTCGCCTGCATCGAAATGCGACCGCCATAGCCAGGGTCGAACCCGCGTCTTTGGTGTCAACAGCAAAACTCTATCATCGATGAGCCACCGCTGCCGCACCAGTATCTGTATGAAGCTACTACCAATGCCCATAAAAACTTGCCAACGTATGTCAGTGCGACAAGCTGTACTCTTGCACGGTCCAGGGAGACTTAGCTCTGTCCATTACAAAGGCGTGGTTCTATTGAAGTGATTACGTACATGTGCTCCCCTTTAATGTGAATATTACATGTTTCAACTTTTATTAAACGCCTCACACTAACAAAAAACTCTTTTTGCATCGTTATTTTCGCTCGACAGGACTCTAAAAGGATGGCTCCAATCTTAACCTTGCGGACCTTTGGTGCTGCAATTAACTAGCAAGAACAAGCACATGGGTATGATCGAAAGGAATGCAACTGCCACGCTTAGCAGTGTGCGCGAACGAACTCAACGAGGGTAAGATCTATAAGTTTTGAATGAACCTCCGGAAGAGACGCGCACGACAGGGTTCCAAGCATTAGATACGTACGCCGTGACAACCTCAATTAATTCCTCTACTTCTCAGTGGAAGTAAGCCTAACAGAATGAGACAAAGCAGCTACGCCGAGCCCCCTTTCCTCGAGGCAGGCGCCTAATATTGCTCCAGTGAAGAGCCTATTGTGCCTGGAACGGCGGCTTTAGACGTTTCTCGTGGCCACATTCCACGCTTTTCCCCAACAGAGACAATTTGCTGGCTGTCGCACAATGAACGCGGACATCAACGCGTCGGTCCATCATTTAGTGCCGGTTAAGCAGGCATTACTTTGCCCAGCGCTCGATCTGCCGCCAAATCTCAGCTAGGAACAAGCGTCATCGGCGAGGAAGCCGGGGAGCTTCGCTGGGCACCGAGGTGAAAGTAAGTGCTCGCGACAGCAACATCAGGTCGGACTCGTCGCGCCCCTCCTCCGCTTGTCCTTCTGAGAACCTCCCTCCTCAGTGGTGGTGACCAGTCCCGCCCCATTTGTCCCCTCCACATGCCACACTCCCTGCTCCCTCAATCGCGGCTGAACGTGGTCGTGTCAGCGGCATCCGCGCACTCCGCCGACGAGAGCCACCGGGCCGCGTCGCGACTCAGCGACTCGGGCAGCCGTAAAAAGGGGGACAACCGAGACAGGCCTCCGGGATTGGAGAAGACAGGGGAAGAGGGAGAATTAAATTGAGGAGCGAGGGGAATGGGGGAGGGAAGGGAGTGGTTACCACGGAGAACGCGAGGAGGCGATCGCCGGGCATGTGGCGCGGCCTCAGCCGATGGCCTGTCCGCTCGCTCGGCCAAGGTTTCGCCTGTCAGCGGCGGCTACAGTCAGGGCAGCGCGCTCCGGGACACCCGCGTCCCGTGAAAGCGGTGCGCGAGCGCCGCTCGGGATATCGTCAATTTCACCCTCGGCCGGTCGCACCGCGTTCGCGGCGACAACCGCCATCTGTCGCGATGGACTTGGGCAGGGGAGGGGCGACGTTACATTCTTCTTTGCCTTCTTTTCTAACGGAGCGGAGGTTTTCCGCGGTATCGATTCCGCTGCAGTCGCCGTCGCTGCTGTTCGCCTGGTTTCGCGCAGACAACCCACGCGCGCACACACACACACACAACACCGGTGCTGTACACGGATGGCTCCCGCCGGTGCCTCTGTATCGACATCGCATTCTCCGGTCCTGCGCCACAACTCTCGCGCCGATCGCTCGTTTGCCTTCTTTTTGTTTAGCAGCGCGCGCACCCGCCGGTTTCGTGGAAAATCGTGGCAGCGGTTCGGAGGACGGAATTGGCTTTTTCGCTTTCGCGCAGCTACGGCTGCTCGCTGCGGCTAGTGTTGTTTTCGAATGGTTCTCTGACCAACTTCTTCCACCATCACTTCGATCGCCACTCTTTTTCCCCCCTAATCACTTCTTTCATTTTCTTTCGCTTCTTTCTTTTTTCCTTCGTGGAGGTGAGAGGGACGGCTGTCTGCAGTTTCTCCACTGTTCTTCAAGCATTTCCGAGCAGTTCGCGCTTTCTGTTCTTCAATGCTCGGGGTGGCGGTATTTCGGGACCATCGCATGCTTGTGGTTTGCGTGGACGGCCCGGGAAGACACCGCAGCACCCTCCGGTCATCGATGAGTGGCAAGCCCGCGTGACTGAGCTTCCAAGATAGCTATAGTAGAAGCGAACGCCGTCGAATGGCGATTTCTTTCTCGCTTCGTGTGTTTCACCCGTAGCAGAAACCGGAGCTGCAGAATTTGGATGCTTGATTGGTTGAGTTTTTTTTTTCCTCCTCAGTCGAACCTGATCGATTCGCCTCGGATATGTTGGAAATTTTCAAGCTAAAAGAAACTGAACCGGGAAAAGAATTCTCGATGTTGTAAGCATTCATCGTCACGAAATTGCTGTTGATTATTCACAAAGTTATTTCATTCACTTCAGTTCATCGTAAAAGTTCCTCTGATTTACGTCACGCGCTCAGGAGCCGAAAGACAGGATGATCATATTGCTTGTTTTTCCGCTAAACATGCGAGCACAGCTTCTTTAAAACTAGTAGCGTTAGGGAATTTTTATAAATGTTTTATCCAGGGAAGTTGCGGAAGTGTGAAAAAAGCTCATGAATCGAATTTACGCTAAGGTTTTCGCCGAACCCCTTTGGCGTCCAAAGTGACGGAGGGGAGTGCTGCAACAACACGTGCCACTATGAAACCCTGCATGCAACCTTTCCTTACTCGCATGTATTCTGAAGAAGAAAAAAGTAACGGCCGCGAGATATGTCACTTGCAATTAATTGTTGCGAGTGGCACGCTCGAGACCCCATCGTGGGTCTGTACAATTCTACTCCCGTGGCGGGAACATCGCGCTCTAGTTGACTAGGTTCCGTCAACACGTCGCTTAGGGGCACTGGTGAAAATTTGGGAGGTAGTCCGTTTAGCGTCACGCTGATAAGCATTTTATATCTGCGTTTATAACACGTGCATTCGAGGTATCTCAAGAGAGCAGCGCTTAGTTTTAATTTCTTTGTAACTTTTAGAGCACATACGTATATCTGGACTCCACAGGGAAATTTTTCTCGAGTTTTCTATAAGGAATGAAGCTCGAGTGGTCGCTGAATGCCATGACGGTAACGCGAAAGGATCAGTAACACCGAATTTGAGCCATGATATGTAAATAATTTTTTCTGACAGGCAGTTTTGTAACTTTGTGAGAAATAACATATTTCCTCCTAACAATTTCCTCTTTCTAATTCATCCTGCCGTAATCTGAAAACAAATGTTTTTCCAAGCATAGCAGGAAGGCTACGGACCAGTTCCCACTGCCGTCATTCCGTATGGAATCTCAACTCAGAAAAAGCAGGAAAAAGATATGCATTATAAAAAGTATGCATCTTCTGCGGAGTCGGGATGCAGTGCGCAAATAAACGCAGCCTGGTGGAAACCGCCTAAACTCGGGTGTAAACCTTTACTTATTCCAAGCTTAAAGCTGAAGTTTCTTCATTTGCCTTCGTTACACTGACTCAGACGCTAATTTCACCTTACTCATTAGAATAGCATCTGTACGGAAAACAGAGACGTGACAAATTGGTTATTAGAATCTTAACTACTGGAGTTGGTCTGGAGTTGGTCATTGCCAAAAAGAGGCAGTTACCAACACCAGGGTTCTCATTCCGAACATTATAGAAAAATGAAGTAAGTGGAAAGCAGGGTCAGACAAGACGCGTCTTTCAGTAGTTGCATAGAAAAAGAGAAACCCGCATGGATTTGCTTTTTTGTTTTTCCTCCGGAGAAAAGAAGTGGCATTCTAGGATCCCATACTTATTATACGCTCTCTAACTTTCCTTTCCAACCAGCGTAAGTGATCACAGATTCCAACTTCCTTTCGATTAGTCGCATCTAGGCGTAGTTTCTGGCCAATGCCAGAGGTCCTACCTTGCCCATTAAGCCACGCGTACCAACGCGTACAGCAGCAATCACCTATCCTGTCTGGGATTCAGAGAGTGCGCCGCGTTACTATTACTACTGGGCCCGTCATTTGGACAGGAACTTGGATTCTCTCGTACATCAGGCTCCCGGAAAAAGCCGGTTCCAGGCGTGCCTTTTTGTGAACTTGCATGCAGCTAGGCACTCAAGACGCTGAATCGTCTGGGAACTGCTTAGCGTAGCACTCTAATGCCGCATGCAAATAATAATGCAGCTCAAGGCCCGCTGCAAGTCGGAACCAGTTCGCATTGGTGATCCGCCGAATTCAGTTGGAACGTTGCATCCGTTGCGCATAAATATATTATGCAGCCACCTGAACCCGCAGGCAAATGGGTAAGAATGCATCAAGATACTCGGATAGTGAGAGTGGGTAGATTTTCTGGCGGCTGCTGTTATTTTTTGAAAGAGGAGAAGAAAGAACAGCATTTTACTTTTGTGTGCCTGAGAGCACTTTGATGCGGATGTGTGGGATGAACGCTCCGGAACGCCCAGCGAGCCTTACTGAAACGAACATTCTGCACCGCAATGGATAAAAACTGGCTAGAAGAGGAATGTCCGCGGCTTAAGAGTACCGCGAGACAAACTTTTTGATGCACTCTGATTGGATCGATGGCAGACAGCATAATCTGATCACAAGACAACCTAGAAAAAAGCTGGAACACTATTTTTGACATTACTTCAAATTGAAGTTCAGGCGATAATACTGTAGCAGCAAAGTAAGAAAAGCACGTACTGGGTAACTACACTAATTAACAGTGTATTCATGTTTAATAGTTAAACAGTGTGTGCCCGGGAGGCGCATAAGAAAAGAGGGTTTGCTATTTCACTGCACGTCAACAGACTAGCAGAACTAAATCAATAATCTTGAGATCGTCTCAAGTTTGAAAAAAAATTTGATGTTCTCATACAAAAATGTGAATGTTACTCTATTTCTTAGCAGAACGCAAAGCTCCTTTACATAAATGATGCATTTTCAAAGCTGCTTTTTGAGTTCGCGTCTATTTGGAAAGTTTGATTTACTATTAAGCAATTTAAAAAGCTATTTTTTTTTTCTCAAAGCTGCAAACGCCGCCCTTTCAGACACGCCTGGCGATTCCCTGTTCTCAAACACAATTTTAGACAATGTTTTTGAAGCCGGCTGATCGTTTTATGGAAGCGCTGTTCCTCAAAGGGCATTCCGCACGACTCACTTCACTTCTAGAAATAGCACATCGGGTTCTAACGAATAACGCTACTGATTGGCATCGAAATCCGCTTACCCGGGCCGTTGCTAGGATTTGCTACACACGCCTAAGGGTTTCCTCTGAAAGAGTTCTCTGTAGAGGGCACCATTTTTTTGCGTATCAGTAAAAGGAAGAACACGTCTCAAATGGTCGCCTTCACACCCTCCATCCCCCGTTCTCTTTACTGGGCATTTTTTCTGGCCACCCTATTGTGTTCACCTCTTGAACACCCGCAGAACGTACAGTCGGGGTCGAAAGTCTCTGGACCACGTGCTCCTCAAGCAAAGCCGATAGCTCTGCAATTAGCGGGCGGCTGTAGGTCACACTTGCAGAGGTGAAAGCTAAAATTTTGTTCTTTCATCTGCGCAAGTGTGGTCTCCTGTCGCTGGCTAATAACAGAGATGTCGACTTCGTTTTAGAAACACGTGGTTCACAGACTTTTGATCCCGACTGTAGTTTCAGTTTTCGCGTCTACTCTGGTATGGGGAGTTCACAAGCATGCGGCGAACGACGCATCCTACAGCAGCTGCGTCAGAAATTCACGCTACTCTGGAATGGCGGCACCACGAGTTTTAAATTTGTACGTACTGTGGTGCACTTATCGCAGGTGGCCACTCGTATTCACTTAAGAGCTAATGTTCGCTTCGCCGAAAAGGAAAGCCTGCCGCTGCATCAAAAAGTAGTTGCAAATGGTCCCAGACCGCAGCTAACGATGGCCCGCTACACAGAGAGGCTAGTTCCCAAAGAAAAAGTGAGAAAAAAAGATTTGACCTACATTAGAGGCGTTCAGGCCGCGACCCAAAGAAAAAAGACAAGCAGAGATTTCGGCTGAGGTCAGGTCCCAATAGAGAAATGAACGGAATGAAATCCCAAAATAGCGGCGAGCAAATCACATCCCCGAAAACAGGCCCGCAGTAGCGACAAGCCAAAGATCTTAAGCGGCCGCGCTGCATCGGTTCCTCGGGTCTGCGTGCCCTACAACGTCCGCATTAGCATATGCACAAAAGCCAACAATCTCTCAGCATAAAGCCGAAATTATTCTCTTTTTCTTTACCCACTCTGCAAGGGGGTCTGCGTTCCCAAAAGCCAACTTATAGACGAAAAAAAATATCTACGGGCGCCGGTTGCGGTAAGAGCACAGCGCCATAGGAAACGGGCACGCGCACAGAGACTGACTAGGCGCGTACTCGTATATATTTATTTATATAATTGGCGAAAGGGGCCGCAGCCGATCATGCATGCGAGCGTTTTCTTCTCCTCTTGCCGTTTTTTGCCAACTTCCGCATTCCGCCCTTTTCCTATTACAGTAACTGCTCCCCAAATGGGCCTGAAAAACTGCTGCGCCGCCTCGCGAACGAGGGACTCTGGGAGTGGGGGAGAGAGGACTGGAGGGAACGAAGGGACAGATCAAGAAGACGGAATAGTCATAGACGAACGGGAGGAGAGAGCAAAGATGCGAATAGAGCGAAGGATAGAAGAAAGATAAGAGAATATTCGAGCAGGAAAAAATTGCAGAACGGCCGCAGCCCCTTGCACACTCTGCGCAAGGGCTCCAGAGATCAGCGTTATCGATGCAAATCCCCGTAATGGGTGCGCCTGGAGTCGCGCCGAATGCGCATACATTTGGGAAACCTATTTTTCATAGATATTCACGGCGCAAAAGGAGAGGGCATAAGCAGTGCTAAAAAACGCCGCGCCAGCAAACAACACCGACACTGTGCAATATGAAAGACGAAACGTAGACGTGGAGAAAGAAAAAAAACACGAGTGCGGTACGGGCAGGTCGCCTGTATGCCAGTTTATTTTTCATATTTTGTGTACTTTCCTTTATTTATAATAGTACGTTGAAACAGCCAGGTTCATAACGACCGAACATTGAAGAGAAACGCAAAGGGTGAGGTCGGCCGGCAGTACAAGCACGAATGAGATCAAAAATAAGTTTTCCCTAATTATTGTTATGTTTAAGAATGGCGTGTGACACCGAAGGCAAAGGCTGAGCAGTGCAAGTTGAGAACTGCTAAAGTTTGGCGTTGGCACCAGCTTAATTGACAACCGACGATCAGCCTCTGCGCAAACATCTGCGTTAGCAAATTCTGCTTTGCTGCGATGGTATATAACCGGAGTTTAACGCAGATCTTGCTCTTTACGAATGACTTCAAGCACTGGAAGATCCTAAGCATTGCTTCGTTTGTTGCTGCTGTAGCATTCAAGGTTTAGTACCTCTCTGCTAATTATATTCGAAGTTGGCGCCTATAACAAATTGAATACGCTTGTGTAATCTCTTCGACTGGCGTGAAAAATTAGCCCCAGAACATTTAAGCTTATTAGTAACTTAAAGCCCTTTGCGTGTTATCCAGTGCAGAGTTGAGGGACTCCATACAAACTTAGCATTCCTAAAGTTCACTAAAGAGTTGAAGCGAATGTCTCGCTTGTTGACCCCGCCCCCTGCCGCCTATTCCCCGTGCTCGTACGCTCCTTCTAGTGTACACGAAAAACTTCAGAATCGGTATCGCTTACGCAGCCACCATAATCATTGGAGTCTACTTCGATAGCGTCTTTAAATACCACTCTAAGCACCATGGGCATATCCTCCCTAGCGCACGCAGTTTCTAAGAAACAGATGAGAAACTTTCCTCTCGTTGCCAATAAAGCCTCGAACGAAGCACGCGCTTTCCCTTCCTGTTGCGCATGCGCGTTAAGAGAAACTGAGCTACTAAAACGCCAACGCGAGAGAGCCACTGTACTAGTATCCAAGAGCCAGGTTCAGAGATGTCAGCTCCCAGCGAGTACATGTTGAAATCTTTGATAGGAACTCCGGGCCATGCACCGTCATTGGTGGGATGGAAAGGGCACCGACCTTCTCTGTCCTGTCAAGAGATGCGAGTTCTTGCGCCAAAGCTGAGAGAGAAAGAATCTGCCAAAGGATTGGCACAATATAGCGGCGCTTTGAATTGGCTGGGTGATATGTCTGGCGGTGTAGCAATCCCCTGCTTGCCTTCGACCTTCGTTTCTGTTCTTTAATGACCACGTTCTATCTGTCTCTGCGTGCGTGTCTGCGTGTGTGCGCGCATGCGCATGCAAGACGAGCAAGAGAACACGCTCGTCGCTGTTCGTGAATGCGCGGATTCACCGCATACAGCCGAACCAGCAAATCAAAGATAATACTTCGGTGGGTAGCAACTCTCAAATCCGCGATTTGGGGTTGCGACATTTGGCGTCGAAGCAGCGTCGGAGTTCGACGAACAAGCCCCGCACGCAGCTTTTCGTGGCCCGAGCAGCGTCTTTAGCCTCTTCGCTGGGGCGCCAGTTGCGACACGAGCTTTTCGACCCAGATTGCCTAAGCGCTGGAGCGAAGCGTTCATTCTGAACGTGCAATGCTGGCTTCTTTTTCTCCGCCTTGATCGACTCGAAATCGTTCTAGCCAAGTTGTTCACGTCGCTTGGTGGGCTCTATAACTTTTATTTTCGTATTTCGTCGAGACCAGTGTCATTTGCAAGAGGGCGGCAGAAGCCTAATTTGTGGAGCAAGCCGGATCTCTGGACTCCCAAGTCGCAGCGGACGTGGGTAGTAATTTGAGGTTGAGAGACAGCGGCCTTGTAACTAGTCGAGGTCGTAGAAGGATAAGTAGCAGTGATCTGCAGTGTTAGCCTCCTTGCTCCACCCTCCAATCCGAGTACGCCTCCTGACTTGTTCTAAGATCGTCCGATGAAAGAGTGGCAGTAAAGACGCCCAGAAAAAAAAAAAAAGAAAAACACGCGAAAGTAACACTGCATTTTTTAACGTTCGTTATCTCAGGGACAAAGTTAGGTGCACTTTACTGCCCTTATTTGGCATCAAAGTATTGGCATTTGTGTTAGTATATAATGAGAGGTTGAGAGCTAACAGCTCCAATAAATGAACTTCCAGCATGAAACGTACATAAAATGACAGCATTCGTTATGTAAAGGAGCTTAAAATGACAGAGCATTCGACGAAAATTTCTGACTGAAACTGGCGTCATAAACAGCTGTTAGTTGGTTTAACAATAATCCACGACTTAATCTTTCGCAGGCAGTGCGTTGCTCTAAGTCACCCTAAAAGATTAGTGAGCAACATGTTTTATTCTTCCCCACAACTCGCAAAGTCCATTTTATTTCACTTTCCTTACAGCTTTGCTTCTGCGGCAGAGCAACAGTTGTAATCAGAGTCTTAAAATTATATAGTTAACCTTGGTCTTCAGCAATAATGTTGTGTTGACAAAACTAATCGTATTTCGCCTTTGATGTTTTTGTCCTCGCTTATCATGATGTATTCTTTCTTTAAGTGTTGATTTACGTATAATAATCTTCTGTATTTCAATAAAGAGCAGTCTCTATCTAAACCGAGGAAAATTCAAAGGAGCCGTCGGTAGGCGCTGCGAGAGTTAGTTTTCTGTGCTCACCAAGCGAACAAAGGGATTCTCATCTCAACTGTACGCAAGTGTTGGAGCTCACATAGATGGCTACGATGTACATTTGAGTCAAGACCATTGCGAGTGTTTCACATGCCGGAATATGCAAGGAGATGAACACTGCTTACTCTGAACAGAAGTAAATACTTTTGCATTATTGTTGAGAAAGTTGAAATTTTAATTATTTGGGAAGCATAAGTTTTCTGAAACGATTTAGCGGATGTTTCTTATTGTGGTTATGACAATTTCACTAACAGCTGGTGTGGGGCAAAGTGCCAATGCAAGAGTGTTTAGTACTCTAAGTACGACTGTACGATGTCTGTTGTGGTTATGCCGATGCACGAGCATTAGAGCCACGGGTAAACCCTATAATGAATTCCTCGTGACGTCATTGAATTCGAACCAATCGCAGATTGAAAATCTGGCCATCGTGACGCACTCAATTATAACTGTTGAGAGTGACGCGTTGCTCCCTGTGTATTACACCAACGACACTGACACCGCACAGAACTGGAAACGGAAGCTGTTGTACAACAAGTGAAAAGTCAAAAAAGTTATTATAGGATCGTTGTCTATTATCCGTTGATTGTAATTTCTGCAACCTCAATTTAAACTAATAAAAGGAACACCGCAAAATAACAAAATATCTGCTCCTGCTTATAACCATGACAAGGCATTTGATTTTTTGCGGAAGAATGCCGCATTTGTTTTAACTAGATATTTTATATCAGGATTGCTTTCAGCTTTACATATATTCATCATCATCATCATCAGCCTTACTACACCCACTGCAGGGCAAAGGCCTCTCCCATGTCTCTCCAATTAACCCTATCCTTTGCCAGCTGCATCCACCCTTTGCCTGCAAACTTCTTAATCTCATCCGCCCACCTAACCTTCTGCCGCCCCCTGCTACGCTTACTTTCTCTTGGAACCCACTCCATTACCCTTAAAGACCAGCGGTTATCCTGCCTTCGCATTACATGCCCTGCCCAAGCCCATTTCTTTCTCTTGATTTCGACTAGGATGTCATTAACCCGTGTTTGTTCCCTCACCCACTCTGCCCGCTTCCGATCTCTTAACGTTACACCTATCATTTTTCTTTCCATGGCTCGCTGCGTTGTCCTTAACTTAAGCTGAACTCTTTTCGTTAGCCTCCACGTTTCTGCCCCGTAGGTGAGTACCGGTAAGATCATGCTGTTGTACACTTTCCTCTTGAGGGAAATTGGTAAATTGCCACTCATGATCTGCGAGAATTTGCCATATGCGCTCCACCCCATTCTTATCCTTCTAGTTATCTCCCTCTCATGATCAGGATCAGCTGTCACTACCTGCCCTAAGTAAACGTATTCCGGCACAACTTCTAGGCTCTCGCTACCAATTGTGAACTGTTGTTCCCTTGCTAGGCTGTTGAACATTATCTTGGTTTTCTGCATGTTAATTTTTAGACCCATCGATCTGCTCTGCCTGTCTAACTCGTTGATCATGATTTGCAGTTCACCTCCTGAGTGACTCAGCAAGGCAATGTCATCAGCAAATCGCAGATTATTTAGGTATTCTCCATTTATTCTTATTCCCAACTGTTCCCAATTCAGGCCTCGAAATACCTCCTGCAAACATGCGGTGAACAGCATTGGCGAGATCGTGTCTCCTTGCCTGACGCCCTTTCTTATTGGAATTTTATTGCTGACTTTATGGAGGACTATAGTAGCTGTGCAGTTGCTATATATATCTTCCAGTATTTTGACATAAGGCTCTTCTACCCCCTGATTACGCAATGCCTGTATGACTGCTGAGGTTTCCACTGAGTCGAATGCTTTCTCGTAATCAATGAAAGCTATATATAGAGGTTGGTTATATTCTGCGCATTTCTCTATCACCTGATTGATAGCGTGAATATGATCTATTGTGGAATATCCTTTACGAAAGCCTGCCTGATCATTTGGTTGATTAAAGTCTAACGTTGCCCTGACTCTGTTAGCGATTACCTTAGTAAGTACTTTGTAGGCAACGGATAGTAAGCTGATCGGCCTGTAATTTTTCAAGTCCTTGGCGTCTCCCTTCTTATGAATTAAGATAATGTTTGCATTCTTCCAAGCTTCTGGTACAGTCGAGGTCATAAGGCATTGCGTATACAGGGTGGCTAGTTTTTCTAGCACGATGTCCCCTCCATCCTTCAACAGATCTGCTGTTACCTGATCCTCCCCAGCTGCTTTTCCCCTTTTCATTGCTTCTAAGGCTTTCTTTACTTCATCTTTCGTTACTGGCGGGATGACGCATTGCTGTGCACTGCTGTCTTTCTCATTAGCGCTCTGATTACATTGGCTACTGTACAGATCTGTATAGAACTCTTCGGCTACGTTAACTATCTTATCCATATTGCTAATGACATTGCCCTGCTTGCCTCTTAATGCATACATCTGGTTTTTACCTATGCCTAGTTTCCTCTTCACTGTTTTTAGGCTACCTCCGTTCTTTATAGCATGCTCGATTCTCTCCATATTAAACTTCCTTATGTCGGCTACCTTGCGCTTATTTATTAACTTTGATAGCTCCGTTAGTTCTATTCTATCGGTAGTGTTAGATGCCTTCATGTTTTGGCGCTTCTTAATCAGATCTTTCGTCACCTGAGATAGCTTCCCGGTATCTTTTCGAACTGTCCTGCCGCCTACTTCTACTGCGCACTCCGTAATTATTGATGTCAGATTATCGTGCATTGAATTAACATCAAGATCATCTTCATCAGTTAAAGCCGAGTATCTGTTTTGCAGCGCTATCCTGAACTCCTGTGCTTTCCCTCTTACGGCTAACTTGTTAATGGTCTTCTTCTTCGCTAGCTTCTTCCGTTCCCTCTTCAAGTCTAAGCTAATTCTAGACCTTACCATTCTATGGTCGCTGCAACGCACCCTTCCGAGGACGGCCACATCCTGAATGATGCCAGGTTTAGCGCATAGTATGAAGTCGATTTCATTTTTAATCTCACCATTGGGGCTCTTCCAGGTCCATTTCCTGTTTTCTCGTTTGCGGAAGAAGGTATTCATGATCCGTAAATTATTTCTATCCGCGAATTCGACTAATAGCTCTCCCCTGCTATTTCTAGAGCCTATCCCATAGTCACCTACCGCGTGGTCGTCAGCCTGCTTCTTGCCCACCTTCGCATTGAAGTCGCCCATCAGTACAGTGTACTGCGATTTTACTTTATTCATTGCTGATTCTACGTCCTCATAGAAGCTTTCAACGGTCTGGTCATCATGGTTGGATGTGGGTGCGTAGGCCTGCACCACTTTCAGCTTGTACCTCCTATTCAGCCTAATTACTATAGCTGCTGCCCTCTCGTTAATGCTGTAGAGCTCCTCTACGTTGCCAGCTATATCCTTATTAATGAGGAAACCCACACCTAGTTCTCGTCTATCATCTAACCCGCGATAGCACAGTATGTGTCCGTCCTTTAGTACTGTATACGCCTCACCTGTCCTCCTAACTTCGCTAAGCCCTATCACATCCCATTTAATTCCCGCTAGTTCCTCAAACAGCACTGCTAGGCTAGCCTCACTAGCTAAAGTTCTAGCGTTAAACGTTGCCAGGTTCAGATTCCAATGGCGGCCTGTCCGGAGCCAGAGATTCTTAGCACCCTCCGCTGCGTCACAGGTCTGACCGCCGCCGTGGTCAGTTGCTCTGCAGCCGCTGGGGACTGAGGGCCGAGGGTTAATTGGTTTGATCATAGAAGGTTGTGGCCAAGTACTACACCAGGGTGGCCAAATCCTGCTCTGGTGAGGGAGTGCGTTGTCGGTTTTGGTCACCGAGATCAGGCCGCACTCCAGGCCTGGTTATGCAATTCCATCGACACGCGGATTTTTTTTTTACATATATTAATCATACCTAATTTGAACGTTGCATTAGAAGATTCTTTTCATGGCAAAATTTAACTTTCTATGACAGCATTCATTGTGAGACTAAGACTAGGGGTTATATTAGGCGTCTATAACAGCTTCCACGTGAATGTGCCCGCATAGCCTACGTAGTGAAATCTGCACTTACGTCCATGCACCAGCTCATTATACTAATAGATTTTCATGCTTCCTTTCGGCCGTTCTTTAGTGCTACGTTCAGTACCTAACGCTTCATACGTCTGAAGCAAACAAAGGTGGACTTCTAGCGTTACGCTGCCGCTTAACCTTATAAATATTTCAGGAAAGTCGGTACTCGTATTTCTATTCACTAGAACGTACCTGCTGCCCGCTTATTAACATAACCTCAATATGATTATATTGCTGCTTATATATTGTTTCCATGACACTAACGCTTCCCTATCCAGATCAAAGTCTGAGGGTCACCGTTGGTGTATCTGAGTTCAAATAATCTTCTGTACTCAATGTGTAAGCGGTGCGAAGAGCACACGTCCAATTCTTTTGCGCTCAAACACAATGATAGTTTACTTTTTCATTCATTTGTCGTTGATTTGCTTGTTTCCTTGCTTACATACACTGGAGCTCAAGAGAAGATATGGAAGAAGCGCTTATTGAAATTAATTAAAAATAAGTGGGCGCGGCGGTACTGTAGAGGCAATGCGTCTAAATCTACGGCAGTTGCTTCTCGAGCAGGTTGGATATTACTGCTATTATTGCTATTGGTACAAGAATGACAATCGTTTTGTAGTAGTGCTGCCGTGCCGCAATGTGATTTTTGCTGTTTTTGCATCAATGTCTCTCTTGCTGTCTGGAGATGTAGAGCTGAATCCTGGCGCTGATACCAAGGCAATTATGAAAGAGTTATGTGGTGGCCAAAAGGCAATTCAGGCCGAACTAGTCGATTCGGCCAGACGACTTCTAGAGGTTGAAAACAGCTTAAAGGCTGTTAAAGACCACGCTTGTAGTAAAAAACAACTAACAAAAGACAGCGAATTGCCTTGATGACACCTTCCAGAAACAAAATGAAAAAACAATTGCTTTGGAATGCAGAAGCAGAAGGAATAATCTAATGGTGTTTGGAATGAGAGAAACCAAAGTTATTACAGATGTCTCTTTAAATAAATGAAGCGTTCCAGTGGAAACCGTAGAAAGAGTTCACAGGATCAGAGGGGAACAAATCAAGAAGCCCCAACGGGTTATTCCAAAGCTGTACGACTATCGGGAAAAGTAAAAGCTCTATAATAAATGCTATTTTTATTGGTGACAGCTTTGCAAAGAAACACAAAATAAACGCAAACAGCTTTGGGATTCTGCAAAGAAAGATCGGGACGAAGGACAAAACGTACGACTTGAATATGATAAACTGGCTATAAATGGCGAGGTTTTCTTCTGGGATGAGTACAAGGAGCGCCGAGTTAAAATTCGTGGTACCAGAAAACGTCCCTTATGCAGAAACAGGAAGAAAACCACTAACTGCCCTCCTTTCGGCAGATAAATCTGAACGCTCGGAGCTTGGTCAATAGAACTGGTGGTTTAGAGTACATATTAGTTAATCATGATCCACACGTATTTACTGTCAATGAAACTTGGTTACGCCCGGAAATAGGAGGTAGCGAGCTGGTACCTCCAGGCTACAGGATAGTTCGTAACGACCGGGAACCTCGAGGTGAGGGCGTCGCACTAACCATAAAAGAAAGCATTCAGTTCTCACCCGTCCACGGTATCCCAGATTATAAAAGTGTTTGGTGCCAAATAAATTACATGAAACTTCTTATCTTGTAGCAGCGCTCTATAGGCCACCAAATGCACCAGTTTTGTATCAAGAAAATTTGCAGTTTTACCTAAAACAGGTGAAGCTGAAAAAGCATAAGCTGATTATTTCCGGAGATTTTAATCCAGCAGGCATTGACTGGAGTACTTTGACAAATAACTCCAGAGAAACAGAAAGAGTTAATTGCTCCTTAATATTGCCTTTAATAACGACTTAACACAGGTGGAGACTGAGAATACACGTGCAGAAGGTACTGTGAAATCAACGTTGGACTTGGCGTTCCTAGACGGGCGGATCAACAACTATGAAGTAAACGTCGACGAGGGTGGGTCCGATCATAAACTTTTTTCTTACAGATAACTACACAGGCTGCATTTGAAAGCCTAAAAGTGTCATTCATGTACTTGATTTTGACAAATTTGATGATACCAGTATTATCGACCACCTATCTTTTTCCTTGGACAGTTTTAAAGAAGAAGGTGACGTCAATATCATGTGGTTAAGATTGAAGAACATAGTCTTCTACTTTGTTAGCTCATACATTCCAACAAAACGAAAGAAATGAAACAAACATAACCCGTGGATTTCGCTTGATATTCATTTAAAACGAAGAATTAATCGACAAAGAAGGCAAGTGCTAAGAATTTGTAGTTTATTCTCTCATTTATCAAGCCTTTTACGACAGATGCTGAAAGAAGGCAAAAACACGTATTATGATGAGACATTAACTAATTACATGAAATCCGCTCCCCATCGATTTTGGCGTCACTTGTCACAGAGGGGTAACAACTCTTGTACCATTGTTATCGGTGATCAGGTGATTACCGATTCTTCTGTGATAGCGACCGCTCATAATAAGTTTTTTCAGTCTGTGTTTACCGCCCTAGCAACGAACACTGTATCATCGAATGTATCGTCATAAATACAAGAATCAACAATGTCTTATTTTGAATTAACTTCCGAAGGAGTTTTCTCTCTTGTGCTATATATAAAAGCAAAAAAGTGTGTCGGACCGGGAAGCATAACACATGCCTTTTTACGCAGGTATGCGGAATGAGTCCAAATGACTGGGTTAGCGCTAAAGTGGTCCCAGTGCACAAAACTGGAAACCGGCAGGCAGTTGACAATTACAGGCCAATCTATTTAACTCGCGTTTGTTGCAAACATCTGAAGCACATAATATCAAAGGCAATCCATAAACACCTTGAATCAACAAAAGCTTTTTTTTTTTCAAATGAGCATGGCTTTCAGCAGCAGTTGTAAACTGTAGCACAACTAGTAGAGAGAGCTGATGATTTCGCGAAGGCTCTGAGCGACAAGAAACAAATCGATGCAATATGCCTTGACCTTTCGAAGGCTTTCGACAGAGTCCAAAACAGTGATTTTATTGACAAATTACTATTAATGGGTATTAATCATAAAATTGTGCACTGGATATCAGCTTATCTAAGCGGACGATCTCAATTCGTGGAAACCAATGGTAGTAATTCAGAATTATTAAGCGTAACCTCCGCTCTACCTCAGGGGTGCCTCTTGGGTCCCGTTTTATTATTAATCTATATTAACGACATTGCTTCCGATACTAATAAAGATGTTACAGTGAGACTTTTCGCTGCCGGCTGCCTCCTCTACTGTGGTATAAATAATGCAGATAATCAAAAAGCTCTTAATGATGCTCTCATAGCTGTCTAAAAATAATGCCAAGGCTAGAAAATGAAAATCAGTGAAGAGAAAACAGTAGTTTTGCGCGTCACGAACAGGACCAAACATGCCCATCACTACTCTTATATGCTTCGATTTACCGCACTTAGCACAGTAGAAATACTTAAGTACCTGGGAGTCCTCATTTCTAGAGATCTAA
The DNA here is from genome assembly GCF_052857255.1 of Amblyomma americanum. NCBI lineage: Eukaryota > Metazoa > Arthropoda > Arachnida > Ixodida > Ixodidae > Amblyomma > Amblyomma americanum. The sequence continues at coordinate 24,579,680 of NC_135502.1, read as the reverse complement.
CCTGGAAAAATTATGTACTAAAAATCTGTTCAGCCTCTGCAAAAAAACTCTGGTATTTGCACCGAAGATTAAAACTGGCCTCACAATTTGCCAAGTTATCTGCCTATTAAACTTATGTGCGACCAATATTAGAATATTTCTGCATTATATGGGCTCCTGTAGGAAGTGGTTTAATAAAGTGTCCAGATATACGCAGATAACGTCCAGATATACACGTACTGATTATGTACCAGAGATGCAGCGTCTTCTCAATTTGCCACCTCTAGGCGAACGTCGCTGAATGACCAAACTAAAATTTTCATTTCAGCTCCGCCTTCAATATCAATAGTTCCCACTACTTTGTCCGAAAACAACTTACACATCTGAGAGCAAGCAATGAATGCTCTTACCAAACCCCGAACTCACGCATTAATGTGTACGCTAATTCTTACTTTCCGAGGACGATAGCACAATGGAATGATTTAACAGCATCTTTCTTACTGTCCAGTACATTAAGAATGTTCGAAAAAGCTATCTCCATTTCGCATTAAATGTTTTTTTTTTTCGACGTCATACGCCTAACCACTCGATGATTACATCTCGCCTAAGGTGAAAGCTGGGAATGTAGAAATGTTTTTCCTTTTTCCTTTTCAGTGCGAAATAACTGTTTTTAAAGTGAATGTTTATTAACGCTGCGTTTGTAGACAAAAACCCATTACGGTGCAAGAAATATGATTGTGTAGATGAAGATGACATTGTATTTTTGTGTAATCAAAAGGAAACATGTTACTCCTCAAGTGTCACGCCCCACCATTGTAACGGACCTACTGCCAACAGTATTGGCAAAAAATAAAAATAATTACATACATGCAATCACATTATAAATGCAAAAAGCATGAGGAAAACAGTTTTAGCGCTCATTTTTAGAAGAGATCCTCAGCCATAGATAGGCGCGAAACGCTTTACTCTCTTCGGCACAATTCACCGCCGCAGGCGTTGCGATCGACGCAGTTCTCCTTTCATTTTAGTAACAACGCAGACGCGGGATAAATTGTCTCCACCATCGCGAATACGCTCGGATTCTTATTGGCTCACTCTAACGCGTGCGACAGCGCACAGATTGGCTTTCTCTCTCGAACGCCCGCAACGCATATAATACGCCGCATTTAAAGCAACCTTCTTCGTACTTTTCTCTCTCTGATATTGCACGCGCAGATGTACAGCTTTCAAGTCCATGTGGAAAGGAGGTTATTCAGATGCCGTTCGTCTGCCTCAATTGCGAGTTGCCTCAATTGCGAGTTCTTTCTCCAGCGCATTGCCAGAAAACAAAAGAAGGACGTCGCCCGAGGAGCCAATTACCGCACGCGTCCATCGAGCACACGCTCTTCTCATTCGCCATGTTTATGCGGAAACACTGGGCTTTAGGACTGGTGGCGATAAAGCAACGGGCTCTGTTCGTGGTGAGCGGAAGCGAGATTGAGAAGGGCAACGTTAAAACCCAACAAAACCTGAAGCGGAACCTCATACTTCAAGCAGAAAAGTAAAGATGTAGTCGGTGCGCATCGTTGGCCGGCGAGGGATGAAAAATATAAAAGGACACCAAATGGCCCCGGAACGGAAAAGGATTGGAAGCGCATTTCGAAGCACCTCCTTCTTCAGCACCTCCTCTCCCTCCCCACCGGAAATGGAACGGCGTGCGGCTGTGGAGGCGGCGTAAAACATGAAAATCCGACACGACAGGCCTCGGGGAAGAGTGGTGGTGCCGGCGGTGCTGGACCGCGGTCCGCTTTTCCGCGGATTCGGGCTTGCGCGCGCGTGCGCTCGTACGCGAGAGAGATATGTGATCGATATTTATAGCAGTGCCGGGGAATGCACTCCGGCTGATTTATCTCCGTCCCGCGTATACGCCGCAGTGTCTACCGCCGCCGCTGCGGCGGCTGCTGCTTCGTCGCCAAAACAACAGAAACAGCAGCAACAACAGCTACCACTACCGCGACCCGTGAAAGAAGGACGCGAAAGAAGAAGCCTGAGAACAGCAAAACCTCAACGACGACGGCCGACTCGACCGCAGCCGAACCCACCAGGCCTTTTCTTCTTCCGCTGAGCGATGCCTATCCGTCCTGAAAGGAGAAAGGAAAAACAGGGGGCGCGCGGAGCGGGGGAGAGAAACCTATAGAGGCCGCACCCATTCATATATAGCATCCGAGCTTTAAGACAAAACGACAGGAGAGTGAGCGGTGGTTGCCGTCGTCCGTCGTTCGGCGGCGGCAAGCCGGCGAAGCAAATAAATGATGGGAAAAAATTGCGGCCAGCGAATATTGTAGAATACGGGACGCCAAAAGCGTTGCCTGCTGGCTGTCTGTCGCTGCACTGGGAGCGCCGCGTGACGTTGCGGAGGCATGCATAGATTTATGAAAGGAAAGCGGCGCCAGCTCTCGGGCGGTGCCAGCCTAAGATCATATCCCTGGAGAACGCCAGCGCGCCTTATAAAGCATCGCGGAGAAAAAAAAAAGAAAAAGCAGAAACGACAAGAGAGACTGTTTTGATTCTCGTTGGTGCGTAGCAGATCGTGCGTGCTGTTCCTTGTTTTTCGATGTGTTGGTTTGTTGTTTGTCTATTTCACGCCCGATTTTCCGTCTCGAAAAGGACATATTTTCAGACGCTGTCTTCTTTCGCCAACTTATTGTGACGCGTGTTGTGAGAGTTGCGCTTCGATTTGAAAAACTAGCACTCGGAAGCACGGTCGCGGATCAAAACTTGTTCTGAGGAGTTCGAATACCCCATGCTTTTCGCGTGGAATTCAGACAGCGTGAATGAAACCAAGACACTGAGAGTGACGCGCAGGTTTGGGTTAACTTTTTGAAGCTGGTACAACGACTTTATACCCTTCCTTTGGTATTTTCCCCAAGTAATAAGAACGTCGTCGCTACATACTTCGGAAATCGGGTGTCTCGCTAGCGCTTCTTCTTTGCTTGTATTGCTTGTTGGAGTGAATAGCTGGATACGTACAGCATTTCTAGTAGAGTACATCCTTAGGAGATTGCTTTTAAACCGTGTAGTGAGGCTGTCTTAATGCCCTTCGAAACCATATGTTTCAGATCAGCTAGGACGACAGTGTCTTTTATCTTCGATAGATCAGGAACACGGACGTAGGAAAACGAGACATACTCCAAGGTCCAGAAGTTGAACGCTCAGGGTTGTATACGAGTTACAAAAGGTGTAGTGGTATGGTATGGTATGGTATGGTATGGAGGAGGAGGAGGAGGGACTTTAATGGAACAGGAGAGGTCTGCCTGGTTGTCGGCCTGGCATGCTAGTTCAGGGTATGGTACGGTATGGTATGGCATGGTATGGTACGGTATGGTGTGGTACATGGCATTTACCAAGTGTTTTCTGTGGGGAACGGAAGTGCTGTATACCTCTCACTGTTGCGTGGCTGGTTGATTTTGTGACGCCGTTTCCGTCAAGCAAGATAGCCACAGATTCAAGCAAGCTAACTGGCATGACTTTAGATTAAAAAAGTCATTTCATGGAATGTTCGACAGCCGACGCCGTGTAAACGAAAGTAGCGTGGTATAAACCAGTTTCGCTGTCGGCAGTACATCATTACGCTAGAGATTCCCGATTTTGCTCGATAACTTTGTGTACGAAGCTCGTAAAGAGTACTCAGTAGTACGTGATAGAAAACGAGCAAGATTCGGACAGGATCCAGGGTGCAGTCGACTTGCTGGTTTTCTGAAAGCATCCCTGAATCTCTCTATGCGAATATTAGACCATGCTTCGAAGTTTATAAATTATGCGCGCTCACTACCTATACCTATACCGTTTTCTCGCAGTGATGGCGCGAGGCTTCTATCTACAAAATCCTGGCACACGCAACGCTCTTTGTGATGCGATCCGGAACATCAATACAGTCCCCTTCTTCGTATTGACCCCACTTGTGACTTCCGCATTCCACGCAGTATAACTAGACGTGATCAAAATTGCCTCCACCGAATTCGCCTGGACGATGCCTTCACTAAATTTTATTTACATAAAATTGGTGCAATAAGTGGCAAAATTGCCTCCACCGAATTCGCCTGGACGATGCCTTCACTAAATTCTATTTACATAAAATTGGTGCAATAAGTAGCCCTCTGTGCCCCACATGTGGTGTGCCCGAGGATCTGCCACATTTTATTTCCCGCTGCAAACGCTTCAACAATCATCGCAAGACACTTTTAAGTGCTGTAGGACTCCCACAGGTTTGCCCCGTGCTCATCGAGCATGTCCTTGGACCCTGGAGGAACGCGGCTTCGGGTGTGCGTGGAACAAAGGCATTTTTAGTGTATTAAGAGACACGGGTTTGGTGGACATTCTTTGACAATTTTGTGCGTGCGTGTGTGTTTGCGAGTGCGTAAGTGTGCTTGATTTCACCATTCACCCTTTTATTTTTCTCTTTTCCTTTTCTTTTCACCATCCTCTTCTCTACCCTTCTCTTATTTCACCCTCATCTGGAGTAGCATGCCAGGCCAACAACCAGGCAGACATCTCTTATTCCATTAAAGTTATTTTCCTTCCTTCCTTCCTTCCTAGCCTACGGAGCTATGAGAAAAAAGCGGTAGGGGTTGAGCGTAGTTAAACCGAGCAGACGAGCGAAAGCACGTGTTTAGCCAGGTTGGCTCATGGTTTTGCTTTGCTAGGTAGTCGGCACGTCAGGTGACGACCTAGACTGAGGTTGTAGCTCTGATCGAGGTTACGCTGATCTGATCTGTTCGCGCCGCAGATGGAAATTGATGAAGACGACAATGTGCACTGAACACAGCGAGAGTGTGGTGCAGTTTAACACGAAGCGTGATCGGCTGCGCTAATAGAATATTGATCTCGTGCAGCCTCCAGCAAAGAGGATCTGTTCGCGCCGCTGCGGGTTCGGAAACCAGTCGAGGCAGTTTGTTATTTTATTTCTGCATAGGCTGTTGCTAAGCTAGGTTTTGCCTAGGTAACCTTCAAGGTCACCTTCCCATTGGCTACGGCTGGCGTGACGATCCTCCAAACTTACGCGAGCTTATTCGAGTTACTCCGAGGCTTCTCACAAGATTCTTGGTTGGGACCGCGTTAAGTATTGCTTTCCCACTAAAATAATGGGGCAGTGTTGGTGACGACTCGCATCGCATACCTGATCTGGGGAACCTGTCTGGACTTGCTACATTGGCTACAGGGCGTGAGAACTTGCAGCGTTGGAAACTCAAATACCATGAAGGGAGTAAAATAATAGCCTTAATTGGGCTTCTAACACGTGCAGAGTAGGCGCAAAAATAAAGATGTCAGCCGAGCAGAATGTTTGAAACAAAAGCACAACAGGTGGCAAGGGAACTTAATATGTCTCTCGAAGAGAGTTATTCGCTGCCCAGAGGTAAAAGAGAAGCCCTATTTGGAAACGTGTTTGTTTTTCTTATGCAGTAGACCTTAATATGTGAGACATGGAGTATCTTTTATGTTGCGGTCAACTTTCCTCCCCCCTCCCCCCCGCCACCTTTCGGAATTTCTGCTTCCTGCGGACACTTAGCTGAAGCCGAGGTAACAGCTGACACTTTTGGAGGAAATAGAACTTCCTCTATAATTACACATCTCAGGGTTCAATGTTTCATGCTATCGGTTCTAACTGCTACAAAATAGCCACTAGCGGAAGTAGGCATACGTGTCTCTATTGTTCTTCTTGAGTTACAGAGCCGCATGCTCTTGTCCAGATGGCGTTCAGAGCTGCCTCTTCGTCAGAGAAAATGGCACCGAGGAAAAGCCTAGGTACAAGCTAGTGCAGCAAGATAATAATAATAATAATAATAATAATAATAATAATAATAATAATAATAATAATAATAATAATAATAATAATAATAATAATAATAATAATAATAATAATAATAATAATAATAATAATAATAATAATAATAATAATAGCCTTTATTTCCATCAACATGATGGGGGTGGTTGGGGAAAAAAAGCAGGACAGCTTGACTGGTTCCCTCCCCCCCCCCCCCCCATATAAAATACACAATTGCTTCCCCAAAGGCAGAGCTCAGCGGACGACAGAACACAACATTTCAAAACTAAGCGCAGTCATAACGATCATGAGAAATGAAAATAACACGTAATAAAACACGTTATCATGAAACAAAAGAAACAACGTAGTATCAATAGTGAGGCCTATTGTACATACTGAGACAATTGTAGTGCTATGGCATTTACATGGCTCTAGTTATGCACAGAAACTACAAATGCATATTTACATGCAGAAAGGGGTATATTTCAAGCCAATACATACACGAAATATGGAAGAAGTTTGCGCAAAACTTAGACAGAGACCGAGAAGAAACACACCAGACGACAGACGAGCGCTACTACCAACTGTTTATTGGGGCGTAACACCCGGAATATATAGCCGACAAGAAGAGTACGGGAAACATTGTAAAGGCATCCAAAAAAATCAGTTCAGGCATGGTAGGATAAAGTTAATGATCTTCAAGAAAATAGATTTAATCCTGAAAAAAAAACAATTTTAGGTCTTTCATTTATGCTTTTTCGGGATGTATGTTGTGTCTATAACAAATATTCAATAATTCTGGCAATAAAGCAATGGCCATACTGTCAGATGCACTCCCACACAAAAAAAATATAATAATGGCGGAAGAAAGATCCCGTTGCTTAGTGACATTTCTAGCTTTGCTTGTTGAATTCTTTTTCCCCTAGAAATGAACAAAGTCAGCGCCACGTGTCGCATTAATGGCACGAGGAAGACACTTTGCATGAACACCCTGGAACAATTTCCCTAGTTTGAAAAAAATTACAGTACTGTGCAGTGCTGAAAAAGCGACCAATTACGCACGTTCACTAACGATCAGTGCAGTAATTTCACAACATCCCGCCAAATACTGAGCTGCATTAGGTCTCCGACAGGACCACACCTTCCGCCTCCTGAATGTACTTGCGCCATGTCGTGACGCGGAAGCAGCGCAGCGCACTACGAAAGCTTTGTTAGAATTTCTTAAGGCCAAGGACCTCTTAGGTTTCCTGCGATAATCCTGCTTTAGATTGCGTGCGCATGAACTTTCTGTCTGAGCTTGTTTCGCCTTATCATTATCACCCTTACCTGGAGTAGCCTGCGAGGTAGAACCCCAGGCTAACCAACCTCTCCTATGTTCATTAAAGAGTGGCTCCTCCTGCTGCATCAAGCATTGCTGGTGCGCGCGGAACCACTAGGAAGACCGGTTCAGGAACCTTATCTAGTTCTACGCATGTTTTCAAATCAGCCTTTGAGCGGCTTTCTGGAGCTTTTTTTCCTGAGATGCCGGCTTGTTGGTGGTCAACGCATGACTAGTGCATCATGAACTAAAATTACTGCAGCCATACAAAAGTTGAGAACATGGAACGGCAGCGCCCACACATTATGACGTATGTGAACCGTTGCCGGTTAAGAAAGGCACAATTTTGAAAGCATGCATAGACAGCCACGGAGCTCAGTGAAGCACCTTAGAAATGTGAATGTGAAATGCTCAGCCTGCTTGCGTCACTGAAATTTATGCTCTGCTGCTTCTGGGGAAGTTTTGTGTCTGTGTCCTGCACAATAATTTGTAAGCTATGACTCTTCGCTATTTTAGTAATGTCTAGAAAGCCCCAAGTGTTACACTCTAAGCAGTTTTTCATCCTTTTGGACGAAACGTTGGTTCTTATTGAGACTAACTGCGTTGTTACTACCATTAGCATTGTCGTGACTAACTGTAGAGACTAACAACTGCAGAGGCTAGCTGTAGAGACTAACTGTAGAAACTATGCTCCAGGGGCTTACTCAAGAGGCTAACTGCCGAGGTAACAGCAGAGGCTGACTACAGTGGGCTACCCTACACGCGGAAAGGGGAACTAAGGGAAAGAAAGGCAAGAGAGGAATGGCAGATAGTTGTGCACTTGTCCGAAGGCCGTTACTATAAGTGTACATAGGGAGCACACTGCACGTTTAGAGCCTTGAACTCAAGTCTGAGTCCTTTAAGAATTTCAATGGAGCCTTCAGGAATCACTTGCGAGGACGAAAAATAACGTTGAGCTTATTGGCTGCTCTCGTATAAATGGTGCAGGTCGCAACAGGAGCCGAGGATCGGTAACCGCCATTGGCTTCATGCCAAGCGCTCAGCTTGACACGAAAAGAATCAGAGCTCAACCGGATGGTTGACGTGCACAATCTCAACGGCGCGGGTTTCCGAGAGTGTTGTGTATGCTGTGCCTGATCATCTGAGGCGCCCTGGAAAGAAAGCCTTACTTGTGTTTTGCCCGCTTCTGTTTCTGGTCTCGCGAATTGCAAAGTGTCAGCTACACCGCAGCAAAAGAGGACGACTACAAGCATGTAGTTCACATCAAGAATATATAGCAATAAACCGGATATGAAACATAAAATGCCAAGTTACCGAACTAAGCATCCAAAGCCTCTATGCAAAGCCAGTTTACTAGAATTGGAACAAGGCCGGAAATCTCTTTCGTGAAACCTAAATAAAAGTCCGCAAAAGCAACTTCCCAATTGAAGTAATTATAGTATCGATGAAGGGCTTCCGTTTTTTAAAGGCAGTTACATAAAAAAAGTTTTTCAATACAGACATTTCAAGTGTCACATAAATGGCCCCACGGAATCTTTACTGTGCCCACGGCACAGGTTGCGTTTATCGAAATAAACTTAAAGAACCTAGAACAAAATAAGACGCATTGAAGACTTTACCATTCCGCAGTGTTTACGCGCCTGGGATGACTATTGAGACTACTTCCCAAACTCTTGAGCCTAATTATTATAAGCTCGGCAATCTAAGCTTCTATTTGGCTCATTCTCGTATTGCAAACACTCATAACAGCGCTGACCTCGTAATACGTGTAAACGAAAGCGCACTCGGCGGTAGGTTGCTAACCGAACATAAACGTAAAGCCTGAAGCGTACTGAAAAAGTAAAGCACTTTTACGTATGCTATAGCACTACAGCAAGAAAAATAAAATGCCCGACAGTGCAGCAAAGGGAAGCAAGGACAGAACGAAAAACAAAGCAAAGACGGCTGCTGCGAAACCCTGAAATAAAAGTTTTCTTCGCAAAGCAAGCGTATTTGCTGTACAGCCCGCGATGTTTGCACTGAGCCAGCTGGAGTCGTGATTCTATCCGACATCTAACTACAAGTTGATGACAATAACTTGCGTTTTTAGACCGCTCTGTACTTCTGAAGACTGTGCAAATACAAGTTGCTTGCAGAAAAGGAAAGCCCAAGAACAACGTTGGATTCTACTGATCTCAACTGTTAACAAGCGCAAAAAAGGCACTCACTGCGCACGCAAAGAGACGCGACGGAAATTAAAGTTCAGTCAGGGCTCGCTGCTCATCTGGTTACGGTTCTCGTTTGAGAAGCGTCCTTTTTTTTTTCTTTCTGTCCATACAGAGCTCGATGAAGGAAGCTCTTTTTCTATACCATTTTTTATAAGGTTAGCATTGCGCAAATTACTGTTGGCTGGAGCAGTTTCACTAGAAGTAGAATAATGCAGGTTTGAAACGTGACGTCTGCGTGAGCAACCTGTCCACCATGGCATGTGACAGTTAAATGAATGTGTAGTCAAAAGGGTAATTTCACCGTGTGACGTCCGCATAGCCTGCCCGACGGTTTGTAGGCAACCGAGTTTCTTGGCAACAGGTCCTACAGAGACCCGAAACAAAACAAAAATTGAAAAAAGTGGTATATGCAAATGGCGGTATCGTCACATATCATACCTGATTCCTGCTACTGCAGCCAGCGGTCCGATTATAACGGTTTATGGACCAAAATCTGCAGAGAATAAAACGTTTTTCAGAAAGGCACCTCAATGGGAGCAGTGTAGAAGGCTCTAGACTTCGTTCTTCTAGTTCAGGGCCCCACGGAGAGAGCCGCTTCACAGGGGCTGCCTCCCACTGCTCCAATGTGGTTCTTTTGTATGAAGGCACTGCCTGGTTTCGTTGACTACGTGAACCTGCAGCAGAAGGCGCGATAAGCGTGAAATATAATGCAATCGCATTACACTCTTAAGCTGACTTAAGCGTCCCCATAGTTTTCTAAAGTGATAGCGTTACAGGCCCCGTTCACCAGAAAATCTGATGTCGGCGTTGTCGGCGCCGGCGGTGGGAGCAGAAAATTACGGGCACGACTCCGGCAGATGGTCCTCAGAGAGCAACTTAGGAGTCAGGTGGGCCACCTAAATCACGTGACCTTGCGGCGTCAACACTACCTGCCGACCGGATAGTGAGCGAACTGCCCACCGTGGCAGGTAGTCACATGCCATCGCAGCACCTGCCATCGCAGGTCAGTGGCGCATCACTTAACCGCAGCACCACTGCTCCAGGAGGGACATGAGGACTCTCAGCGATGTATGAGTGTAAAGTGGAGAATCACCTTCTGCATATATGGGAATTAACCCATTGCTCAGGCTTAAGGTGGAGCTTAAGTCTCCCTTCCAATTTTTTTTTTTTGCATCAAACCGAGCGTTTTAACAAGACATTGACGTCGACGTGGTTCAAGTGGAGAAACGAAGTGTGCCTGTGAACCACTTGTATGCGTTTCAGCACTGACTTTCCACCGTCTGACTAAAGACCACCGACGCCGTTAGACACAGTGCAACTTTGAAATTAACTTATCAATGAGTAAAGGGTCTCAAATGGACAACACAAACGTATAAGCTTCCTATCACAAAAGAAGAGACCCTCAGTGTTTTATGCGTTTCCAGCCGGCCAAATGTACAGCTATAGCGTGCACGACAGCCGCTTTTTCTGCGCTCCTGCGCTTTACGACGAAGCAAACTTGAGGAAAGCTCAACATAAAGCACGGGCTTATTGAGCCTGTGCTTTGATTTGATATTTTCGCAAGTTTTTTCCGTCATAAGGTGAAGGTGCACGGAAAACGCGGCCTTCGCGCACGCTATAGCTGGACATGTTGCTAGCTGTACGCTGCCCTTTTCCTCATTGCCTGTATGACCGCATGTCCTGTTCTGGGCGAGGATTCATAAGTTGAGCAGATGGATCTTGTTGTTATCAAGTCGCGTCCTGTCTCCCTAAATAATGAGTCACCTCGTACTCAGTTCACGCTTTAGGGTTAATTTCTGGTAATTTCATTATGACTTCTCCGTCCGTCAGCGTTACAAAGTATAAAGGCACATGGTGCATAGTTTTGACGTGTTCAATATGTGCCTATCACTACATACGAGAAGAGCAAAGAACAACATATACCACTGATGTTGACGACGCGTACAAATTACCACCAAAGATTTGTTGTCTCACGTGTTTTTCTCTAACTCATGCAGCCTTACCAACGCATCTACACTCACTAAACTAGCATTACCTTTTTAGAATCTAACTCATGGACGAGCAGTGCAGTTGCACATTCTTCCATCGACCAGTCAGGCGCCCGATCCCGCTCTGTCGCCTGTCGACTAGTCTTCTATTCACTCCGCATTTACTATTGTTCGCTTGTCCGTACCCCTGCTGAATCGACAGCACGACTTCGGTGACCGCATGATCGCACAGTGGTGCCACCCAGTGTCGGATCCGGAACTGCGCCACAAGAGCGGCGACAGGTTGCTGGACCAAAGCTGCAAGCGGAGAGACAAGGTCCGTGCGCCCCAAAGGAGGACCTGTTCCCTTTTCTATTTGTTCGCCCTGCGAGTCACACGGCGCCCGTTCCAAATGAGGACCGTCCCGACGCAAGCCTCCCTTCCCAGTACTCCATCGCACGGCTGAGGACGTGGAGACCAAGGACCGCTTGCTACGCCATGGACGCGAGTCTCGGATCAGCGGGATTACCGCGAGCTGCCGGCCGAGCAATTTCTGGCCGCCGAACGCAACGACCCGACACAGGCGACACAGGAGGCGAGGAAAGGGAGGGGAGGGAGGTTGTGGGAGGAGGGGAGACGAGGGGATGAAAGGAAGCGCGCATAGGCGAGGTGCTTCGGGCCGCTTCCCTCGTTGCTTAATGACCGGCTTTGCAAAGAGGAGCACGCGGCTCCTCCCCTATTAATTTCCGACTTCCGGCAGCGGCTCTGCCGCTACTCGGCTCGGGTGTTTAGCTACCCGGGTCGGGCAGTGAAAATAAGGAAGAGAAAAAGAATTGCTAATTAGCGTCGTGAGAGCGGCCCTCTACCACAGTGAGAGGAGGGGACGTGGCTTGCTACGCTTGTGGATACAGCGCCGGTTTGCTGGTTGTTACCGCTTCAGTTTAGCGCAGCGCTGTCAAGCCCTAGAGCGTGTACACGTGCGGGATGAAGTGTAGCGAAGACGGGAAAAAGAGCAGTTTTGTGTATACCTGGCGCCAACAGCTGGGATTGGGAAGGGCTACGCGCTTCGGTGTTTACAGAGCTTTGGGGGAAGAGTAGTGATTATGTGCGTAATACAGTAGGGGCGACCTCTTCTGGCGAGCGCTTACTTACTTGTCGCTGCTGCAGGCTAGTATGACAGAACTTGTTCCCCCGAGAGAAGGCCTGCGCGAGGACTTTATGAGAAATACATCATCCCTTGGAAAGACGTTATATAGGTATAAGCAATTTAATAACGGAGCGGAAACATAGACCCCAGGAAGGCACTCTCATGTTTCTGTATGCGGTTTAATTTTCCTCTCTGACGCGGTAGTCCCTGCTAACATCGTCAAAAAAAGGGTACCCTGATTCGAGGTCAAGGCACAAATATTGGCCGTCGATGAGGACACCGTGCTCTGCAAGGTGCCCATTATTAGCTGCGAAAGGCGAGCACTGGTGCTGATTTTGGTCCCAGGTGTTTCAGACCTTTTTAATGTCTCGAGTGTTGCCTGATTGCTTTAAACGTCTATTCTCGCAATCGAGTGAAGGATTCTCGAAATCGCACTGCGCTGAACTCCATGCAATGGTTGTTCTCAATAAAAAATGATTTCCTCCCTCTTTCTGGCTATGCTGCCCTTGGTGCAACAGCAAAAGTTTCACTTATCGGCTTGAAAATTGGATTTAAATCGCACAGCACACGGGTACCGGGGTGAAACGCAAAGGTGCCTATGTGCTGTGAGATATCGGTGCAGGTTGAAGATTCTCCAGGTGGTCGAAACTATTCCGGCAGCACTCCACTATGGCACCTCTTTCTCTCTTACGTCTTTCTCTCCCACATTTTCCTTAATTCGAGGTTGGGGTGTCCACCGAGATCTAAGGCATTTACTGCGCCATTTCCTTTCTCCAAAAGCCAAAAACCTTCTCGCAGTCGATTCAAACTCGTGACATAACTATCAGAAGGACGGTGATGGTGGTGGTGGAAAACATTATTCTTATGAACGAACGTCATAAAGGCGGTGGAATATAAAGCCTGTATACGAGGGCCCCAGCAGCCCAGGCTGTCCGGACGGCTAGCCCCACAAGCTCAAGTTGCGAGCCCAGGTCCGAGCGGGCCAGTGCCTGCCTCCATCCCTGAACGGGGACCAGGGGCATGCCCAGATGATATGAAATAGGGTTGGTGCGGTCCCACACCACGGGTCCTTGGGATACTTGGAGAGTAGCCAAGTCTGTAGTGAGGAGGGCTCGACCAGGCGGGGTGGTGGCTAAACAGTGATGTTGATCTGCTAACTTGACCTCGGCTAGTTCATGTAAAGCGTTTGTTAGGCCCAATTAAGGCATGGAGACGTTCAGTAGACGTGCTCTGAGAGAGTGCATGACACTGCGGACAACACCGCAGAATTTCTGTTCTTGTAAAATCCATTCTGTGGTTGTTTCTGTGTATGCTGATGTTTCTCCAGCAGCAAAAGACACATTTGGTTTAGAGAAATCACGTTTCAACTTTTGCTGTACTCAATCCAAAGTTGTGACTGCTTCACTGAAGAGAAGTACGTTATAAAAATTTTGAAGTCAATGGCGCTGTAAGCTTAGCCTCTGAGATTCTCGCGGAACTGTCCACGCACGCAGTTCACAAAATAGGCAGGTATAATGGCAACCCCTCTGCTTCGGTTTTGGACTTCTCTAGCTCATATAGTCTTCGTTTTCACTGAAAGTAGCGTCTATGTGCTCAAAATGAACTAATCTGTGGATACAAGATACTATGAACTTGTTCTCATCCTCCCTTTAAACCTCTAGCGGGACTTGAGTGAGCCAAGCTCCTCATAAGCCAACTGTCATTCGTGGCGCCTAACGAGTCTGGCTTGTTTGTTTTCCGGCACTTTGTGTCCGGTGTTTTAAAGCAAGTGAGGCTCGTTCAATGCACGTTTTTGGCTTGCCGACAGATTGCAGCACGAGTACTAAATAGCCCTTTAGTACCATTTCCGGGAAAAAGATATGTCTGTTAGGGGTTTAAAGGCGTATAGTTTACTTCATTCGCCACGCAGTTCCTGTACACTACCTTTAGTTAAAAATTTTTAGTGGCAGTGACGAATGCTGGTAAATCTGGTTGCTTCAGCTATAGAAAAACTATCATTGATCTCTACTGAATCTAATTTAAAGTGTACTGATAAAAATGGAGGCAACTGTCGGTGCCCATTGGGGAAATCTCAGGTATCGAGAACGCTGTCCAGCACATCGTCGAAAGCCAGATGCTCTCTCGGTACCACTAAACGAACAGTAATGCCGGAAAACATTAACACATACATTCGACAATTCTTTCTCAGAGCAAAGAGAAGGATCTAGTGTACGCTGCCCATATGCCTAATTTTGTAACAAAAAAAAAAGCAGCAGCTCAACATTAAGAAAAAAGAACTGTACGGAAGGGCAATGCTATATTGCTCACAAGTTGCGAAAACTGTCTGGAAATTGCCAATAAAAGCGCAAACATTTGAAATGTGTTAGTTATCAGTCTAGCAGCGTGAGTTTTGATTAGTTGCATGACGTTCACCCTTTACTACAGTACCTACTGCACCCTTTACTACCCAAGGCGTCATGTGTCGACCATGAGAACCGGTGCGGCGGGTGTAGCTGTAAAACGTGCCTCTTTTTCACTCTCAGAGGGCACTTCGGCTAGATAGGCTACCTGTTATGAGTTGAACAAACATTTGCTTTTTAGCGCGATATGGTTAAGGCTTCCGTTCTGCGCAATATCCGGCGTCGTCGTCGGCGTTTTCAGCGAAAAATCCCCCGGAGAAACATTCTAGGTGGGCCACCTAACTCATGTTACGTTGCGGCGTCATCCACAACCTACCCACTGGATTGTGAGCATACTGGCCGCACTGGCAGGCGACAGTAAAATTTATAATTGGTAGCGAGCGGTTGCTCGGAAAGAGCAACCTAGGTCGCTCAAGCTACACAGGTGGCAGCACCTGCCATCGCAGGGCAGTGACGCATCGCTTAACCGCTGCACCACTGCGACAGAAGTGGTATGATGACTCCCTAGGTTCTATGTATGTAAACTCGATAACGGCGAATTCCGCATATATGGGCATCAACGCATTGACCCTATCTAGTCATATCAATAAGGCGGACCATGAGTATACCCTCCAATTTTTTCTTCATCAATTGCAAAGCCTCTGTGGAGATCAGCATCTTATGCTGCAGGATCAGCAAGAACACTCCTGTGTAAGGCTCAGGGGTTATTCTTCAGAATCAGGTTTACGCTGAAGAAGCACAAATATGAAGCACATGCTTAGTTGCGTCTGGACTGGACGCCGTGAGGAAGGCCGCTTTTAATGTTGACGTTTGTCTCCTATTCCTCATGATAGCAGGTAGTTATTGCCTGTGTATTGATTTATTTCTTCGTGTCTTCTCATACTCTGGTGGCGACCTAAACACAGCCTGAATAAGCTTGATCTGTCCCGCCTATGGGTTATTTGTTTTCAAGCACAGCATGAACTAATCAACTCAAAGCATTTGGTTTGGTGCGGGCATCTATATGCAAAGTTTCTCCGTACAGTGGGGTACCCCGCTTAGGATAAAAGAAAAAGAAGGGTGCCGGGATAAGATGCTTTATAGTTTATGGGGGTTTAGCGTCCCAAAGCGACTCAGGCTATGAGGGACGCGGTGCCGCTGAAAGAACTGTAGCTCTTTCTTGGATCTCCTTATCCGAGCACGCAACGAAGACTTTTCCGCCAAAAAGTTTCGTTTTCGTGACAAATGTTCATCGTTATTTTGCGTCGCCAAGCCTTTTTTTTATATCTAGAACCGTCTGGAACTCAGCATAATAATTGAACCAGAAGTTCTTGTCTTACCCTAACCAGGATCAGCAGTTCGGTTCAGTTGAACGTTGCTGCAAGATAATAGGCTGACACCTAAAGTCAGGTCGACTGGTAGCGACAAAGCGTGTCACAAGGAAAACTAGGCTTAAACGAAAAAAATGGGAGAGAAATATTGTGAGTGAAGAACTGGAGAATGCAAGCCGCGTCACAACGGCAGCAGACAATGCGCTGCTTATCGAGGCAAGCTATTCAAGAGGATGAGGTGGAGGAAAGCATTCTTGGCGAAATATTCGAAAAAAAAGTGCATTCTTCCCTTTGTGCACTGGTCTTGGCATGCTCCAGTTAAGACAGAGGCTTCCGTGCCGTCAAACGCCTCTGGACGCAGAGCGGTAAAAACGAAGAACGAAAGGTCGGGCCCCGGATGAGGAGAATATCACACCGCGGCCAGATGGCGTGCCGAATCTAGGGGGAAAAGTACGAAGAGGGACGTTGCGTAAGGCCGAAGGCATTTGCTTCCACTTAACGATAAACAAAACAAACAGCAGTACAAAATACCCCCGGAGGAACGCGCAAGCCGCGTTGCGAGCGCACGAGGCTCTGAAAAGCACCCGAGCGCGTTGCGGGAAAGAGCTCGCTCTGCAAGCCTCTAACACCCACCGGCGCGCGCAGGTTCATCGCAATGAAAACCGCGCGTTCCCATTGTTCGTGCTGTTTTGAAAAACTCGCTCTTTATTACAGGCTTTGGTGTTTGTGTATGTGTAGAATTCCTTCCGCGCAGTGGTGCGCCCGCCCCTTTAATGTTCCTTTCTCCCTGTTCATATGGCACGTAAACTTGTCTTTCCTTTTGTTCGCGTTACTTCTGTTCACCCTTTGTCACCTCTTTACTACGTGCCTGTCCCGAACGTTTTTGTTTTGAGCCCGCTAGCTGCGCATCTGTATTTTCGTGACCTCGTTTTGGCGACCGTTCGTTTTAGTTTAAGTTCCAGAGGTGCACGTGTGATTCCCTTTTTTTTTTGTCACATTTCGAGAAGGCTAAACACATTCCGCGTCATTTTTCTTTGCTTTTTTCTTTCTTTCCTAATGCAAACATTCTCGTGTTTTTTTTTCTTTTTGGTCACAGGTTTGTTGTTTTGTTCCGCTTCTATCGTTGCACGCTTCCCGCCCACATGTTTTCGGCCGCTTTCCGTCGTTGGCGCCGTTCGCCGTTTTACCACCACTGTTTCCGTTCTTTTTTCTTGTTTTTTTTTCAATCTTTCCTTTCATTTCGAGCAAAAGATATCGGCATTGTTCGTTCCAGTTCCTGGCGAGCCGTTTATGATTTTCGCAACCAGACAGCGACAATAACATACCCACCCGCATCTTTTTCACTTCCTTTCGAGCGTTACATCCACACTCGGGCTTGTTCGCCCGCTCGTGCGAGGGCGCGTGCGGGAGTGTGAGTTTGTGTGTGTGCTTGCGTGTATAGATCAAGGTGAAAGCGTGTGTACGAGCACCTCTCGTCCACGTGCGGACGACGAAGCCTGCGCGCCACGAATCTCGGGATCTGAACAGCGCCAGCCGAGGTGACGGCGGAGGAGAGATCGAATTGGCGGCGCGCGCGCATGCTTTTGTCGGAATGGGTTGCAAAGCATCCTCCGCATCTCAACCCCCCCCCCCCCCCTCCCCTCTCTCTCTCTCTCTATTTTTTTTTTCTCTTCGATCTTCACCCGTGGTCTTGGAGCGCTGCGGCTCCAACATCGAGGCACGTTTTCCGCAACGGTTCACTTTGGAATGCTCCTCCGCTGCGGTCTTCTCTTCAACAGACAGCAGCTCAGTATGCCATCCTATTCTGTTTTCCTTTTTCCACATCTCCAGTGGCGCTCTCTGGCTGCGGCTTTTATGGCGCTCTGAGGGACGGCGAAGGGGAACAACTAGCCTCAGGCAAACAGCAGGTCACACGAAGGTCGTTTGGTAGCCTATGCAGTATAGAACTAGACACCCATTTTTGTTTATTTTTTGAGTCTCTCAGCTGTTGAAAGTACAGTAGCCGCAGTTTGGCCATACCTCATAGCGTTCGAGTCATGCTGAAGCATACTAATAACACCACGCACTTGAGGTTATGTACTAATCGCTTTTGGTGAGCTGCGCGCGCCTGTAGTTGCAAAAAACATTTAAATAATTAGTGCAAGCCTTAACTGTATGCTTCAGCGCCGAGACGAGGTTCTTTTTCTTTTATTTTTCTTCCCGAAGACGGGTAGTAAGACGAGGGAGAAAGAAGGAACCCTTGCTGAATAAAAGAATGACGAAGAAAAATGTCGAGGGCTGGCTGAACAAGCCACGCACGAGCGCGAGAATTTCTCGGCGCGGAAAAAATCGGCGCCGCCGGAACGTTTCGCAAGCCCAAACGAATCCGGCTGAGAGCTAAGTGGTTGTCTAAAAAAGAAGGGCTGTTAATGGGAGCCTGCATCGAGTTTCGCAACAATTTCGCGAGTTTTGTCGGGAGCGGTGAGAAGGGGGATGTGGGCACGTGGGACGAGAGCTTGGAGCCCGCGCGCGTGCGGTCGAGACGACAAAGAATCACCGCAGCGGAAAGAATTTGCACTTACACATGCAGAAATGTCCTGCAAATCGCAAGGGTCTCCTCCCGTATCATTAGGAGCAGGTGCTGGGCTTTGAGGTTCTCGCAATGACATTGAATTCTTATTTTGTTTCACATAGTCGAAGTTGGGCACGACTGAAGGAGGCATTGAAGGCAGGATGTGCGCGTAAAGCAGAGCCCATATTATACACAGCCGCTTTGAAGATGTAATAAAAATACTGGCAAAGAATTTGATCCTTAAAAGCTAACATCAGTCTTTCGTACTAGTTCTCAGCACAATTTCACAAATACTGGCATCTTGAAGCGTCAGTGTTCGACATATTTTTTCAGCGTGCTGTTTCAGAGAGGACCTGGGAAAACCATTGGTATTCCCCATAATTCTTATCAGCGTACCGAATCCCGGAGTCAGCGGGCGCATTTCGATGAAGGTGAGATGCAACAACGCCCATGTGCTGTTGGATGGTAGTGCACCTTCAAGACCCTAAGATGTTTCTTGAAGGGCGCCGCTTATAAACCACGTGCAGCTTAATTAGGAGCGTTAAGTATTACATGCTTATCATTCCCGTACAACGTCTCAGAGTTTGTTCTAGCGGACTTACGTGCTAATATGAAGTACATATAAAGTGTGCGCTCTAATAAAGTACACTACGTTGTGGTAACTGAAATGTGCGAAATAACGAAACATTAACATTTTACCGCTTGTGTAAATCCGAACACTGGTCTGATTGGTTTCACTTATTTGGCAAGATTCCGATACATCTATAATCTGCATTCGAATCCCTGATCTCATGAATGAAGGTCCGATAGTCAGCCAACCGTAAACCAGATTCGTGTTAGTTAATTAACACGTAGCAAACACTTGATCATTAGAACGTTCGTAACAGGTTGATACCTCCTTCGAGAAACTAGACGAAGTTGGTCAGTTTGGAAAGTCGTTACAGGGCGACTTTTCAACAACTCATATTTAACTTACTTGATACAGGAAAGTTTTTCGACGGTGGTCCTCTGTTAAGTAAACACGGTTCATAATCTGAAGGCACCTATGAATTGATTTATTCAAAGTGCGGCGGCAGTGAAAACCCTCTCGAGTCCAGCTATAAAAACCCGCGGCACAGCAGAGTATAAAACACTGTCTTCTTTGCACAGAAATACAAAACCCTTAAACGCATGTCTCAAAAAAGCGCGTCCACACGGGTAGTGTCACGCTTTGGAATATCAAGGACAGCATTTCAACGAGACGTACGTTCAGAATACGTCCAGGATGATGACGAATGACAGGTTGCTGTGTTCCTTCAGTTAACGCCTACGCGATTACTGCCGTCGCAATTCAATGCAATGCGGCCGCATTTATTCAGCATGAGAGGTCAGAATTTTTACATTCTTAACATATGGTGACCGCCGACAAGAAGATGCATAGACTATTCTTTTTCTCTCGATTCGTGGTGTGCATGCAAGCAGTCGGTTTGTAGCAGTTACAAAGTCCGATAAAAGGACCCCTCGTGCAGTATCTAAAGGTAATGTTTTCACAACCGCTGAGACTTGCTGGCGAGGGCTATTCCTGCAATGTACGGCGTGAGTGTGGCTGGGGGCTGGAAAGGAACGCTTCTGGAACCCAACTCCTATGCGGAGGCACGTCCGCACATTAAGCCATTTGAACAAAGTGTTGCAAACCTTTGGCCATGTCCCACATCTCGCGGGATAGAACCGCTCCTAGTCGTCTACGAGCATCGCAAACGTGCGAGCACGTTTGTATATGAGCTTCCTCACACATTAGCGCTCTCTTCCCTTAAAACTGTTTTAGAAGCTATGGAATAGTTTTGCCTTTTCTTGCATTTGTTTTTTTCTACTCGTATTGTCTCTGCTGTTTGCCGTAGTTGTGCTCCTTGTTCCTCTACATTGCTTTGTTTACACCCACCCCTGCAATAGCCCAATAGGGCTGCAGTATGTACAAAAAAACAAACAAGCAAGCAAACAAACAAATAATAAAGAATAAATAAATATATTTAGGCCATTTTGATTTTTGTTATTTTCGCATGCATATATTCATTTGATTCATAGATGCACGATGGAGATTAACGCTGACAATCATTACGCGGAAAAAGTAAGGTATAAAACCGACAGGTTACAAAATGGTTCGATTGAAGAAAACTTGTAAGCATGCGTCAAATTATGCTCCATTGTGACAAAATCAGGCAAAGCGTTGTAATGAGTCGGCCGTGGAGTATGGAATTTTATCATTACAGACCCACGCCACATGCCATTTAGCTGTTTCCCATCTTCATAAAGAGGCAATGGCGAAAGAAAAAATCGGCCATAATTGTTCCGGGATTTTTACTTCAGCTAAATCTGCTTCACAAAGCGATGCCTCGCCAGTGACGAATTCAGGCATGCAGTTGCCAGGCGGCTTACAGTTTTACCGATGCCGCGTAGTACTTAGAAACACGAACGAATCTCTTTCTTGAGCTTCTTTCTTAATCCGATTGTTTCATTTCCAAGAGACGGGCGGTACTTCTGAGGCATTAGGGAGATTATGATTGTGCTCGTTGCGTTATGCTAGTAGTGAGTCGTCGGTAGTCAGCGTCGCTAACCAGACAGTTATCCTGTTTAAATTAGTGTCCTCGCATGGCTTCACGGCGATGATTAAGTACTACTTCTATTTACCATGCTAATCGCCCGGGAGGATGTTAAGTAATATAAGCATCGCACGGAGGAATTTCTGGCGCATACCATTCACGATCCGCGAAATAAAGCTTTTGAGAAATCTCCAGCTTTCTGGAAACTTACTGCCAAAAAGAGAGAGAGCGAGAAAGCAAAGCACTAACGCACTGCAGTGCAGTGAGAGCATTTGAGCATGATTTCATGTGGGGGTAACAGAGAGGCAGATATATTTACTTTATGGAAGAAAATCAGTGCGGATTGCCGCAGCAAGAATCCCCCAGCTTTACGATGGGAATTTGGAAGGTTGAAAAGGGTAGTAAGAAAGCTGCGATGGAGGACAGAAAGAGGATGAAGAGTTTCTGCAAGCGAGGCTTATTATCCAGCAATCCAGTCTCGTGCTTTGAATAACAGCCAACTAAGTCAGGGACGATTTTGCACGTAAACTTAGGGCGAGGTTGCAGGACTAATATACCTTGCCTAGTCAGAGCCAGTCGTGCACGCGAACGATATCGATTAACGGCACCGCTGCCGTGCTGTGTCGCAATTCGTTAGGAATTAGTGAATCTTTCAATTTCTCCAAAAACGTTTGATCACTGTTCAAAGGGAACATCACTTTGACTGCAACCCATGGTTACTGGAAAATTGCCGCCGCACGGCAGGCGCTGAAACCAACGGTCGAACGTAGAATGACAGTATAATTAGCGCAGTTAGTTCAGCTTGGATTCGTGCCTAGAAAGGTGATAGGTCAAGATAAAAAAAAAATGTTTTTTTCCCGCCGAAGTACTGAAAAATACTACGAAAAAAAATAAGAAAGGTTGAGCGAAACACTCTCTCAGGAATTGTGCCAGTGAGGTGGAGAGCTCGCCCTCATCGCTCATGGAGCCACTGACATCACTCGCTTTCCCCCACTTCCTCCTCCTCTGCCAAGGTCAACTAGAGCTAGGAACCTGCGGAACAATTTTAATTGGTGATTGCGACAGCGCAATCTTGTCGGCAGAACGCACTCTGGCAATTAATTAGAAGATCCATCGGTTCCAAACCACTGCGAAATTTCGCAATACAGTGACTTTTCGAACAGCTGGTGCTTTTCGCAATCAATTAGTTGCCTATCTTTCTTTTCAGTTTTCGACTCCACATACATTTGCTTCCTTCTCATTCCTCATGTTCAGTTTGCCGGCAAAAATTAGCGAAACAAACTCCATGCCTCTCTTTTTTCAATATACATATTTTTTCCTTGGATTAGAGTGAAAAACTTTGTGTTGTTCGTGGCCCTCTGGCGGTCTATCTTCAGCGCGAACAGAGGTTGAAGCGCGATGAAAGATTAAGCTCTTGCCCTACTTCAATATCCCGGCGTAGGTGCTCGTCGCGCGCTTGGCATTCTCAGCACCGTCTCAGTAAAGAAGACGCAAGAAGAGCCAAAGGCGGTGCCGAAAAAAAAAAAGAGCGGACGCCCGACAGGCTTGAGGCATTCCGGCACGGGTGAAAGGTGACGCCACGCCATCGCGCGAACGAGACGACCTACTCCCCTCCAGCGCGGCACAGCTAGACGCTAACAAATGTGCGCCGGTGGGGGAACTGCACTGCGCTACTTGTGTGCAATTTGGAGGGTTGCATCTGTAGGTGGAAGTCGGATGCAGAAATTTTTAACAAAAAAAAAGAGAGACTAGATTGACAGTTTTCTCGCAGAGACTGTCATTGATGCTAGAGAGAAAATAAAAGCTGGAAAGGTGCGGGAGCGCATTTGTATTGAGTAGAGGAGGTAGCTCACTTTTGGAATATTGGCGTGAGTCACCTTAGAAACTAACCAGTTTGTAAAAGATGTTACGAGTGGGAGATGCAAAGTTGAGTTTGATAACGACTAAATCTCCACACGTTTAGAAGGTTAAAAGCAGAGTTTAATGATTGAGAGTTGCAAAGGAATAAATTAAAAGGTAAAACAAAGGTTTTAGAAATAGTAGATGCAGAGACTAAAAAAGGCCGTACCGAGGAAGCAGAATGGCATGCAGTTAAACACTCTGCTTCGCCGACTGTCCATGCCACTCCGTAAAAAAAAAAAAAATCGGGCGACAATTAATTTATTACGTGCTCAGAATAGGATGGCATTAAAAGATGAAATTCGCTTGACCTGCTTCTCCTCCTTCGTCATTGTAAGTTTGCCGTATACGCTGAGGATGTGAAACCACCAATGGTGACCCCTTCCGTGGTGACCCCTTCCGCTTGCTGGGACTTTCCACTACTGTGTAGACACACGCACCGTTGGTTCTGGCTCCATTACAACCCGACGCGTGGAGCTGTATAGAGACGTCTGCGCATAAGAAGCATGGTACCTGCAACTGCCGCCGAGCCCACCAGTGCGTTTGGTAATGTCACGTGACCAGCGCACCTGCCATCGCATCTGCAAACCAAACTAGGCCATGTCACCAGGTCTCACGACGTCACACACACCGGCAACCACTCAGCTCTCGGCCCTGTCACGTGACCTTGTGACGTCATAACTGTCTCGACCAATCAGCGGAACTTAGTGCCGATTTCATCGACTTAACCACTGTCTGTCTGGAGACACAGCAACCTGGGTCGCACAATTAAGCACCGCGGTTGGCAGCACATGTCATCGCAGCAAAGCCGCAACACTGCGCCAGGTGCGGTATGAGGACTCGCAGCTAACTATGAATGCAAAGCAGAGAACGACAGATTTCTATTAACGCTTAAGTCGGAGCTTTGTTGTCTTCACGGGTTTTAGTTAGTGCGCTAGCACTAAGATCTCCACTGACTGATTTCGCGCACCCATTTCGCCGATCTTTCTCTGAAGCCTACTTCCGAAACCGAATATCGTACCTAATTCGCATATGGCCTAACCACGCCAAGTCGTCGTTCATCTTTTTGACAAACCACGCGCTTGGCTGTCACATGACCCCGTGACGTCATTACTATCTCGACCAATCAGCGAATTTCATGACTAACCATGGAGTGTTTTTTTTTCGTGATGAAGCGTTTAATGTTATCACGTTATTAATGAAATGATCTGCTCCAGGTATTAGTGCTCACAGAAATTTTATGGCTTAATACGAGAAAAAAAGTTGTGACGAGTGTTCCAAACGCGGTCACTGGCGTTTTTCACCAATGTACTCTTGCAGAATCTCACTATTCATTCTATAGTGTTTCTTTTCTTTAGGTGTGAAATGTTTGATCATCGGAAAGTGGCTGCCCATAGGTGGACATAGGAATATGAGTGCGTTTACAGCTGCCAATCATGGCGTGCATGTGGCCGTCTCAACTCAGAGTGCCCATGCTGCAAGAACAAAAAAAAAAGGAAACGAAACATCTCAATGTTGTCGAGGGGGGGGGGGGGGGGGGAGCTCTAAAAGAAAGAATTTACGACATTTAGAAGGTGTCCAAGTAAACGTGCATGCTGTTAAATTCGTTAATTATTAACAATTGCGAATTGTTTCCGCTGGTACTCAGTAAAAAGCCTAACTGCTTGCTTTACGAGACAATTAAAAAACCTGCTTCATTGTAAAACCTATAACAAGGAGCATTTTTTTTAGCAGTTTCCTAACACACCGTGGCAAGCGCTAAAAGTAAAGGTAAGGCATTTATTATACGCCCATATAGCTAGTAGATGACTAGGGGGCAGCATAGTCGCCTAGGAATGTGTACAGAAATCAGGATGCCTTTTCAAATCCCGTGCATAAGAGCTGAATTATTATGCGACAAATTCTTTATCCTCTGTGGATGTTTTGCAAGCCATATTCTCATTTGTTCTGAACTGGTCCAAAGCACGCAGTGACCTCTATAGCTGCGTTTTCTGTCGCTTTAAGTTCAGATTAAATTTCGTCTCGAGAAGAAATCTGAAGTCTTAGGTATAATCAACTTCCACCACAAACTTCTTATGCTATATCGCCGGAGTGAATTTGATGTTTTTGGATACGCATGCACTAATACACTGTTCAATTGGTTGCCCTTGTTTTACATAAGAGCGCAATCGTTTTCACCTCGTGCAATCACTGTCAAAGTCTCTGAGGGCCTAGGGCTCGCTCAAGTCTTTGTAGAACAGCTTTCACCTAGGCTTACTTTGCGCTTTTGCGCTTTGGTCTATGAAATATAAGACTATTAACTTCAAAAGTACACACACGCAAACAAAATAAAAAGAAATTGTGTACTAGGGAATGAATGGAATGTCACAAGTTATGTCCATGACGTCCATGGCACGATGCAGTTAAATTTATTCTTGACGCTTTTTGTGAAGAGGGCCTAACTGACTTGCGCGTTTTAATGACAACACACTGTTTTCTTGATTATTGGAGGTGACACGTATGTGGCTGAGAAAGAGAAGCCTCAAAAAGAAAACGCGGATTTTTCTTCATATCTATGTAATTCCCACCAGTATGCATCGATCACAATGCACAATCCCATCCCGTTAACAAAAAGTAACAATCCGCCGCCTTCATAGTAGCGGAAGCCATGTTAAGAGAACTTATGACTCATACCGCCTGGATAGGTGCGCTCTACAAAAATGAATAGAGCAGTCTGATAGCAGTGGTTCCCGGTTTATTGCTGTATTGACATATGGCAGTGCGTAGCCTCTGATTGGCCTAATAATTAGGAATGGTGGCAAGTCGTTAAGTTGGATTAGGATGCGGGTGTCCAGAGGACACTGTATCATAGCTCTGTATTGAGGTTTTCATTCTGAGAGACGGCGAGAAGCCAGAGAGGTTTTGCTTTTGTGCACCGACCATCGCTCGCCGGTAGCCGTCGGGTGCCGGGTTTTACAGTGGACGGCGCGGAAGCTTTTCTTGTGACGGATTAGTGTCTGAAAGCCCGCAGCGAGAGGCGATTTTGGTTATTTCTGCTTTTTATTTCTGTCTCACTGCCGGTATGTTTTCAGTGTGATCTATTGGGAAATATTTGAAACAAAAGATGTGGACGCTGTCACGTAGGCCTGCACCCTCACTGAAACTGAAAGCAGTTCGAAAATACATAAAGTGCCAGTACACACGCGAAACGAACGGCTGCTGCAGACTAGGCAGCAGTTAGGTTAGGTTAGACATGCTGTGAAAATAAGCCTAGGAGAAAAGTAGAAAAAAGGTGGAAAACGTGAACCACAATTTAATGAATTTTTCTTAGTGTTCACCATCAAGACGTTCTCGCCATAGCAGATCTGCGACAGCAGGTTGAGCTAGTTACAACGTTCACATTTACGCCCTAAATTAATGCTTCAGTTTTCACAACAGCGGCAGGTGGCAACGTGCTATGATTACAAACACACAAGCTGAACTAACGTTGTATGAACACTTTAGTCCGAACGCGAATCCGAAGAAAGATAGGGCTACGCGACAGTGGCGTCCCGCACTATACTTCGCTTAAGAAAACAACACTTTGTCTCCCTGTTACTGCACAGAATTCAGGCATGCGCGTGCGACGACTAGCGTTCGGAGTAGAGTTCGCGCGCGGACGCGGGCGACAAGAAGTAATTACCGGCCGACGGAGGCCCCGAGTCCCGCGATCATTTATCAGGTGACAACGAAAATTCATTTCCGGCCTGAGCTGCCCTTGAGATATGAGGCAAGGTCCCCACGAGGCGTTGCGAGCGGTAATTGTGCTGGCCGGCGGTGCAAATTAGGAGAGATGCGTCAGCGCGGCCTCCTTCCACCCCCTCCCCGTCTGCCACGTACCCCTTCTTTCCTCGACCAGAACTGCCAGAACAAACCGAAGTGCCGAGTGGTAGAGGATGCAAGCGAACAGTTTCAAGATTGCCGACGCCTGACGCCGCATCTGTTCGCCTCAGCCCTCCGCCGCTCCGGGTTTTAGTTTCGGCAAGGTGCGGCGCTTTTCATGACCCTGCAATGGGTAAAGTTCATCTGGGCCTCCGTCGCTATGCCTGAAACTTAATGGGGCGAAGGCGAGCTGGCAATGAGGCTTTGCTGAAAACGCCGCCAACCACCGGAGCTCGAGGTGTTTGTAGATCGAGGGTAAACTTTTATTAAGACGGAGAGTTGCCTACGGGCTGCGACCAAAGTGGCCTGAAAGTTTGGCTCACTTCAGAACGTCCACTTGTCTAGTAAACGTTATGCTCCCGGAGCTGCAGTGAGGTTTCCCCTTAAACGAGGGTGCAGATTAGCGTGACCTGGATCAACATAACCGGCGGAACGCAAGCTAAGAAGCACGTCTTCTCGCATCGTTCTACCATTACTACTATTCTTTTAAGAGCACTTCACTATAGCACATATTTTAATGCGAAAGTATTAGAGTCCACAGCCCATCAAAATGGCGGCATATGTCACGAAATTCGCTGCTTGGTCGAGAGAGTTCAAGTGACCTTGTGACGGCATCAGAATCTGTCCACCTTGGCAAGCGAATTGAGGGGTCCAGTGATCTTGTGACGTCACCACAGCCTGCCCACCGTGGTACGGAGGCAGGCTGCTGACCGGCTGAGTGCTGGTGAGTGTCACAAGCGCAACCTGAAAGGTATAAAAAATAATGCAGAAACAGCAAACTAGCAACAATGGCGATCTCTAATCGTATGTAGCTTACCGCTGTTAAGGTATGTTAATTTCCCCCAAGTTTTTATTACGTTGTGCGTGTACCACTCTGTTTCGTCCACGTTTCTTCACAAGCGCTATTCAAGTTCGACTCGAAATGAGAATGAGACACAAGCAGCGGTCGTAAGGATGTGTCCGTGTTTACCTCGTTGTTCTTTCCACGTTCTCGTGGCTGTTCAGAGCCACCGATAGTTTTTGGTCGTCGCTCCGTCATTTCAGCTTAGCTTCTCCTTGACTGCACTAAAGTGCTTTGCCCGTGTGCTTGACCTCCGCCTCCAGCCACCTCCCACTGTTCCCCTTAATCCAACTCCATTCTTTCCTTTCAGAAGTTTATGTTGTCTCTTTTTTTGTCGGTTCACTCAAGCAACTTTGATAAAAGGTATGTTTCCTGAAGGTACGTTTCGTCCTCGAAAAGACTCAAGGCTTTTATGCAGGCAACACCACCAACTTAAATTCTCACAATAAGAGGTGCTGCTACTGCCCGGACCAGTGCCTCGGGCAGCCGAAAGGGCACCTCCTTCCTCGTGCATCGCAGTTAAGGCTGCGGCACTGGCATTGTAAGTGCAGTCACGACAGCCCGTACGACGCACTGTAGCGGACAGTCTCAGAAGAGGAGGGCAAGTTGAGCAAAGAAGGTCGCCAACACACCACTGGTTATGCGCGCGTGTGCACGCACCTCAATCTGCGCTGGCGTTTTTTGCTAACACCAAGGCGTACGAACATTTTATGCAGCGCGCAATTCGGGGCTCACATCCAGAGCCTCACCTTGCATCTGTATCATCGACAGCAATCACAAAACCGATTGCACCAAAGTGAAGATTATGACTTGTTTCCTGGCTTCTTTTATATGATCAGGACGCATTTTTTTTATCACCATTCCAGACCGCCGAAGCGGACAATGTGGCGGCGTAGGGCATGCCATCCCATCCACACTACATCCGGTACATCAGGGATAGATGACTGCAGGGTATGTCCTCGAATTCTATAATGTTCATCTTCTTTTATTTCCTAGGCATCTCTTTTTGTTTCTTTTCCGGATGGTGTGGGACTAGAAACCAGTGTCTGCATTTCAAGTAGTTGTGCGGTTATGTTATGATGAAATTAGGTTCCTGAGTTAGAGGAAGCTCATTTCTATTAAAAACTTACCCTGGACATCTAGCTTTTTATTTGGCTCTAGGACAGCGTTTTCTGCGAAATCCCTCGGATGTCTCTTCCTAGCCTGGCAGACGGCGTATACAACTACTGCGTCTGAATTCATGAGCTCTAAAGGTCATATGAAGATGGTCGCCGTGCGTTCCAGGATATAAAGCAAAAAGTAAGCCTGCAACGTAGATACCGTGGTAGAAAGTCGGGGCCTAAAGAGATGCTTGCGCAACCCCGCAACTGCTTGCGGCGCCAGTGATGACACCATGAGCGGCAGTGAAGTGATCGTCGGTGGTGTTGCTGCAACTGCAGAGAAACGTGTAAGGAGACTCGAATGAAGACGCATTGCGCCCTTGCGAAATGCCTCGACTGCAGCGCGGGCATTTTGGAAGCCCATAAGCCCGAAGATCAGTATGCCTTTGGCCTCCTGGGCATTTGGCCCTAATTTGTCTCTCTGGTGATTTCTTTTCCCTAGAATTGGCCAGAATTTTTTGTTAATTTTCTGAAATTCTTTATTTTATTCCAGTGCGTGCTCAAGGGGTTTACGGCTGCTTCTGCCAGATATTCTAGGACTTCATTATTCACTTCTCCTTTTCGCAACCCAGAGTTTAAGGGAATCATCCCTCACAGCTTACTGTATCAGGTAACGGCGACAGAATGCTAGATTAAGAGCGGTTTGGGCCAAGCGACCATTCGTGTGCTCACCATTTGAGCGAGTTTGCACATCTATGGACGTAACTGCGTTCAAGTGCTGCGTTTTCTTATGTGCGTGCGCGAATGTGGGGGCCCGTTTGGCTGCGGCTGTGTTACATAATAAGCCTTTCATTGATCGCATATATGAGGCAGGTAAAAACAACCAGTTAGTTCATGTGGAGATCACTTGGATCGTAATTAGGTATTGAAAGTACGTGTTCATGATGGGAAACCTAACAGAAGTAGGAAAATGTGCTAGCATTATTTATTTGTGCTTTAAAATTAGCAGACTGCCAAGACCCGACAAAGACAATCAGGGACAGTCGTAGCTGTGGTCTGAACAAGGTAAGCTACAAAGTAATGCTCCTCAATGCAACAGGTCGCGAAATTAAAGCTTCATGGAGAGCTCAGTACATAACGCAGTATGCAATCGAATAAGGGACGCGCTTGTCTAAGAGCCGCTCCCTTGACTCGGTAGGCGATTATTCGAAAAAAAACAAGCGGGCAAATAGCAGTAGCGTTTAGCCTATGTGCTGTACCTTGTGTGTAATTGTTATACTTGCCGTTAGATGGAGCTACATACTATCAAGAGGTCCCACTGCAGTGTCGTACTCTGGGACTTCTTGCTGTGTTACTTTTTTTTTCCATTCCATTCTCGTATCATATATTTTTATGATTGATTCAAGTGAAAAAATGAAATGAAATCATCATTTCACCACTTCACCACTTCGCAACAATGCCTCTTCCCCACTAATTCATCGGATATGGTAGGCGTTCGCACCGATAAAAGCACCCTTGCAACATCGGCTTCTTTTACAAAAGCCAAAATAAAGTGCACTACCCTGCCGCACGCTTCTTGCGCTGGCGCGCCGTGTGACTTCAAACTGCCTGGTAGCAATTCGCACACTCGGTGTAGCTAGGTCTAGGTTTCTTCGCATAGAAGCCACAACGGAGGGTGTTCTGATGCGAGACGCGCTGATCATAAATGACCGAATCTTTTTGTGTTGAATAGTGAAGGTATAACTATTTCCACAATTCCTTCGTCAGCGCCGTCGCATCATGCCATCGTAGAGTCTAGATGTTTTCAATCCATTCCCTCCATAAAGGGCCCGCCAAGCCTTGCACTAATTCACAAAATATGGGTTGAAGCGTAAACGGGGCACGGATACTATGGGTTCCACTGTCGGCTAAAAACGGAGTGAAAAATGGCGATTTCGTGTACAACCGGCACCTTGTCAGGATCTCGAAAACAAAAAATGCGGTCATACGGTGTCTGGGAATATATATAGATATAGATATGAAACCACACTGCTAGGTTACTGGTTAATAATATCCCTAGAAAGTCGCTTACGCATCGAGAATTCGTAGCAGCGTCGAATGCTTCTGTGTGGGTGACACCTGCCCTCTTGGCAATCATTCGGGATAAGGAAATTTCTGGCGGAAGGCCTCTGCCCACTGCTGGCCGCTGATGCCCGTCCCGTCTAATTCAGAGCGGTGGTTGAGGCACCGTAAGTGCGGACAGAAGCCTTTTCTTCGTGAAACACTGAGTTGAATAGGCAGATTTTCAGAAAAGATGGCAGACAATGGTGGACGCCGTACCACAGCTTGGACTACTATGGCAGAGGGTGAAGTAAAGGAAGGTTGAAAGTGGCAGAGCCGCATGACACCTAATGTCTGAGCGGTCTTTTCATTCGCCATTGCGATGCAAGGAATGGGCACCGTGATTAGGATATTTAACGCTTTATACTTTGTTGGGGGGAGGGTGAGGGGGGGTCTGGGCAAACTGCGGACAATTTGCGGACTGGGGGCCGTGTTGTAGGGTCACGCCCGCCTCAATTCAGGACTCTTGGAAGTGTGTGGCACTAATAGCATGAGATTCATTTTCATGAATGTAGAAAAAACATGTGTTATGCAGACAGGCTTAAAACGAGGGAACAGGCGACCTCAACCTGGCAATCACAAGCTACCCTGGTTAAGTTGTTGATAAGCGACCGCTATTACTTTAAAACTCCAAATGCTTGGTCATTCTGTCTGGCACAGTTGTGCTTTTTTAATATGGAAATTTTTGCTCCCAACCAAAAGTGTTCATAAAGCGAAATCATCCGTAATAAATAACATGAAGTAGATAAAAAATCTAAAAAACACAGTGATTATACAGTCTGCTTCTCCGCATATTGATGTGCGGAAAAATGGGAATCGGGCTATTTTGGACGCTCCAAGAGCGTTAGCCTGGGCGCCGTTATCTTTAAAATAATTCAGTTTCCTGAAACTATTACTTCGTCACTGGAGCAGCTTTGGCTGTCAAGAGCCGGAATAGTCCAGCGCTTCCTGAAATGGCTAAAACTGAGGCTTGGTTATAAGTGAGTGCTCGTGCTTGCGTGTCTTCCTTCGCCCCTGTTCCTGAAATGGACCAGTGAATCTGGCGCGGTGAAGCCAGGTTGCGCACCTCCTCTCCCCGGCGGAATTGCGGTCAGAATCTCCATTTCCAACGTGAAACCACTCACGGACGCTTTGCCCAGATGTGCTGGCGAGACACTAATGGCTAAGCCTGGAACGCATTGTTATACGAACCCTATTTAATCAGTGATCTGTTATCCAATTTGATGCCGCTACTGACCCTTTGGAGACCCTTTCAGAACCTCTCCAGTCTCTCTACTCATTACTTCTCTTAAATAATTTACAGGTTACCAATAGCGATGTAATGGTCGTATATAAAGCACGTTGCCTTCTTCAACCCCTGAAAGATGCCCCTTCATTGCCTCGTGTTCCTTGTCACAATGCGGTCAAGTCCCTCTCCCCCGAACTGCGATCGTATCAGTACACACTCGCTGCCTACCGTCTTCGGACGACAAGCGCTGTCATCCGCAGCATTTGTGCTACGCCGTCCTTCTAACTTCTTTTGTCACTTGCACTGTTCGGAGATTAAGATAAGATTGATATAGATAATGGGAGGATTCAACGACACCAGAAGGCGGCATATTATAGGCATGGACAATTTTCGCAGTATTGATCATAACATCGTACTTGTATCAAGCAAGATTTTCCTAATGATGACAATAACGCGAATAATTGGTGCGAGCTTGCTCTGCAAGAAACAAACAATGAGCCGATCACGGGCGCCTTAATTGGAATGTTGTTCATTTCAATTGCACCACAAGAGCGCAGCAACATGATGTCTGCAGAACTTCTGGAAGATAAACCATTATAAACTTTCAAGCCACATCTGTCCTTCGGCCTGGTATGTTCAAAAGTGTTATTTTGTACTTTCTCTGTGGCGAAAAGTTTCACTGCTTTCCGCATTGCTACCTTCCTTCCACTCATCCCTGCTTATTGGTATTCGACAACCTTAATTAACTTCCGAAATGAATGACTTGGATTATAAATTTATGGTGTTAGTACATAACTCAGAAGTGCCGTAACCTCTTCAAGAGAAACGTTCGCAGGCACCTATATGTATGGACAAAAGTCTAGCACTTTGTCACAACATAGCGAACCGCGCGGAGTCCATCTAATGAATTATCTTTTCTTTTTCTTTATGACAGCAGGCTTCATTCATCCTCTCAGAATCTGTGGCTTCGTCCCCAAACTGGGCGCCATGTCTATATTCAGGCTGTTGTCTAGCGCATTTCGCAACATGGTGGGAGAGACCTGGTATAGAGCCTGACTGACGAACAGCCGCAGACTGACGGCGAAAAGTGCAAAGGAAAATTTATTCCATCCCTCTTTTTCTTCTTGTGCAAGATATATTGCTTGTGGCACCGACGAGTAAGGGGTGCAGCACACTTGGCAGCTGCACACTCAAGGCTGAATCGAATTCGGAATCGAAGACTGGTCTCGCGAGATACGTGACAGCAAGGCGCCGGCATAGTAAGAGTGAAATAGGGTTCTGAAAGTAAAAAAAAAAAAGCCTTTCGACGTCTAGCGCAGAGGTGGCGGCGGCGGCGGCTAATCGGAGCTCACAGACTAAGCCTCGAGATCGTTAGCGCGCGTCCGCTCCCTCGTCGTCGCAATCAGTCTCCGTCGCCCGCGGGCGGCGCGTTATTGAAAAATCGAATCGCGTAACGCAGAGACCAAAGGCTGCGCGATATGCGTGTCGGTCGCCGGGCGTAATCACCGTTGCTCCGGTGACCCTTGAAAGCCGACTCGATGACTGTGCGCGCGACGCGACAACCGGAGGGACACGCGTAGTAGCTTATCGGGGCCCCTCGGTCGCTGGTTAGCGATGAATCCAATTGATACAGCGGCGTGAGTGGGCGCTGGCACAAGAAACATGCCCTCCAAGAAAGGAAAATGGGGGACAGGTTTTATATTAGGAACTGGCGTAGTCGTACTGGAACAAGACGCATTGCATTTGGCTCGTCGTTTGCTCAGATGGTTGCTCCACCTCTTTTTTTTTAAGCGCAGAGAAAATGTTGCCACTCAAGAAAGCGCCAGTAACATTTTAACACGATGAAGAGCTTGAAAGAATACCCTTGAAAGAAGGATATTACATTACTAATACCGCATGACAGCGAAAAAATATGAATAAAACAAGACTATATTGTTAATGGCATAACCTGGTGAGTACGCTTAAAGTAGGCTTGCTAACGAACGTTTGTTTTTTAGACGAAGAATGGTTTAAGAGACGTCATCCAGGATTGCTCTCAGTACTCAATCCAAGGGGGGCTATGCGCAATTTACCCCTTGAGGAACAACGGGCGAACCCATCCTTCAGCGGCCACGTGTTGACGGTCCTCCCGGCTACAGCGCATATCACAACAGCTAGAGTTTGGCGACTTACGTCTTTAAGCAGGTCAAGCAGGTGCCTTTTAACATTATCAACATCTCAGACATTGCTAGAGCAGAGAAATTTTGTATAACTATAGCTTTAAGTCTCTGTGACGAGACTACTCTGTTGTGTCCCACCGCTAAATTTCTGTCTGCACAGGTCTGGTATGGCGCTTTCTACCATCTGCGCATTTTGCCATGAACTCGAATATACAGAACATGTTTTGCTGCTTTGGCTCCGCTTCTCCTATTTGATGAGTAGGCTATTGGAGAAATCTTTGCAGCAGCTTGGCCTTAGTTTGAGCAGTCCGCTCCACTACGGCGTGTGTGCCACTCTGGCGCGGTAACGCCCGTACAGCGTAACCATAAAGCAACCATTTGACAAGTTTCAGTTTGTTTTCCTTGGCTGTGCCTTGACTCCTATTCGTTCCACTATTTAAGACACACAAACACTGTAGAGAAGGATGTCAGCGTGGAAAGGAAGAGCCACGTTGATTCTCACTATATGTGGGCGTCCTACGTTACTGCATTATAAGATCGCAGCGATGACGTCGCGAACCTAAAAAGACTTGGCATTAATAGTAACTCAAAAGTGTTCTATGTCATAGGATTTTGGTAATGACCTTCCCTCTCTTTTTTTTTCACGCAGCGAAGTATCGACAACACACGGCGTCTATGTTAACCTAGTATTGATATCCAGATCCCGATACCGTACGAAAAAAAAAACAAATATTTTTGCGAAGCAGCAAAGGTATTTGTGCTTAGAGCCTGG
The DNA here is from genome assembly GCF_052857255.1 of Amblyomma americanum. Lineage (NCBI taxonomy): Eukaryota > Metazoa > Arthropoda > Arachnida > Ixodida > Ixodidae > Amblyomma > Amblyomma americanum. The sequence continues at coordinate 24,544,427 of NC_135502.1, read as the reverse complement.
CTAAAGAATAAAAAAAAATGAGTCTCAAATAGGGAGCTGGAATGGGCGTGCAATCCGGCGCTTCTACGGCAGAGCGCTTTTCAGCTGGCAAAAACAGATTGCAGATACCCGCCGTTTCGCCGTTTAACTTTTCTCTTTTATTCTGCTTCTGCGGCTGTCCTTGCTCCGCCGTTTGTCTCCAGAAATGGGATGCTAAATCTTGTCCCCTCTCCAAGCCTCCAGTTCCTCTTTGTTTTCTTTCCATTTAGCAAGCAAAACATGTGGCGCCATCTAAGAAGCATTGCGGAAGACGGAGCTCTCCAAATGTGGCCTCAGAGACGCGAGAACGCGGGGTTAGAAGTGCTAGAAATGAGCAGTAAGAGAAGCAGTCGACGTGCTGCCTTCTCACCACTTGGAGGCAGTTGGCACGAGCGCGTAGAAAATTTGCGGAAAGGAAATAGCGTAGTAATTGTCTCACATCTCGGTGGACACCCGGACCGCGCCGTAAGAGAAATTAGGAGGCTGAGAGTGAAAGAAGGAAGAGACAAAAAAGTGCCGTAGTAGAGGGCTCTAGAACGAAAATTAGATTTTGGGGAAAGGAAATGGCGCAGTATCTGTCTCACATATCGGCTGACACCTGAACCGCGCCGTAAGAGAAGGGGTAAAGGAGAGAGTAAAAGAAGAAAGGAAGAAAGAGGTGCCGTAGTGGAGGGCTCCGGAATAATTTCGACCACCTGGGGATCTTCAGCGTGCATTGGCATCACACAGCACACGGGCGCCTTAGCGTTTCGCCAGAATAATTTTGACCACGTTGGGATCTTTAACCACTGACATCGCACTGCACATGGACGCCTTTACGTTTCGTCTCCATGAAACACGGGCGCCGCGGCCGGGTTCGAACAGAACGGGTTCAGTTCGCCTTTCCAACTAAGCTAAAGGCAAGGGAAAAAAGGCGAAGCGTGTGGGTTTATCGTCATGCAGGCGAGACTAAAGGCGTCAAAAATAGTGACGTTGTGATAAAACATACTGTTTCCTAACACTTTCATTAAAAAAAAGAAAGATTAGTGGTTTTTGCGGAATGGAAATGAAGCCTTTTGCGTTTCGCCTCCAAACGCTTTTACTACGTCGTTCATTAGTAAATCTGCATATACTGGCCAAAGACTTTGGCGACCGCGTTTCGATCAAGGTGAAATGCAAAATACGCCCCCCCCCCCCCCCCGTCTGCTGCGCAATCTCAGTGCACGTTAAAAATTCCCAGGTGGTTAAAATTATTCCGGAGCCCTCCACTACACCACACCATTCTCTCTTTTCTCACTCCCACGTTCCTTTGTTCACTTACGGCGCAGTGTGGTTTCCAGTGAGACGGTCACCGCACCATTTCCGTTTCTAAAAAAAACACGAATGCAGATGAAGAGCATTTATTTCGAGGCCTCGTTTAAACTTGCTTTCAATTTAAACGAAACTGCAAAACCATGTTACTACCGCAACAGTGAAACAGAGCTGCTGGAAAAAGAAAAATATTCGGCAGGTACACCTAAGACTGCTTCTGTGTGAGAATGCGAAACCATTGAAGTGCTGAGCCATGCTACGTTGCATAATGACTATAAGGCACGATAATGTATACTTTCTGCAAACTGTGCAATTTTCATTACATTACTTCTGAAGTGCTAAGTCATGCTATGTGGAGAAGTGCGGAGTCATACATAATAACTAAGCTACTTATAACGTGCTCGGTCATGCTACATTGCAGAATGAGTTAGTCATAAATTGTGACTATGACCACGCATACGTTTTACGAACTGTATACACCTGCCATTACGTTATTTGTATAGTGCTGAGTCATGATACGTTGCAGGATAACTCCTAGTGATGAGTCAAGCCTATGACGATAAGTCTGGGCTTTCATAGGTCAAGGTACGTTAGGCTTCATCATTCATGCTATACATGTCCGTTGACATGACTTGTAGCATCGTGCACAGGTGTACTGCATCATCCGAATTTCGTGCCATAGACGGCGGTGGACGGCGGACGACTTTTGTGCTAATGCAACATACTATAATGCTTTCGCAATAAAACTTTTTTGCCCACCGACGTTGGTGCAACCGGAGCTGAGCACAAAACGAAGCCCAATCATGAAACATAGTATTATACCGTGACTGCAGGATCAGTTCAGTTTGTGGAAAGTGGCAGTTCCTACGAAATTTCCATCTTGGCTTGTCTACGCAACGTCGATCTAACAGCTAGACACTGCTTCATGCCAAGAAATTGTGGACAAGTGCATTTTGTTACGAGAAGTTCTCTCTGAGCGCATATTTCTCACATATCGTAAGATTCCACCATATAATCACTATATCTGCAAATACCTTTCCGAAACGCTTGTAATTTTCTATTTTTTGGGAACATTACATCAAGTGGCTTTCTACACTATAACCATCAACTTGTTTATACCATAAGCTTAAAATATTTGACACTTATCTAACAAATAAAAGTGATGTCCAAGAAAGATGCACTTCGATCCACAGCAAATCAGGTTACGACACTTTCAGTAGACCTGTAATATGTAATCCGCTGCGATGGCTGGCTACTCTTGCCTCAACAGCAAAGACACGAGCCCGCAAGTGGGCTGACTGGGGTTGTTGTTGTTGCCTCAAAAGCTATGGCACATACCCACGGCAGGGGACTGGCCAGGGTTGTTGTTGTTACCCTCACACATGGCTTGGACAGGGTTTGGGTTGTTCGTGTGTTTCTGCGCGTCATCTTTTTCGTCTTCATACCGGTAAGACCAACGTCATTTCTAGGTGTTATATTCACGGTATTACTGTTTAAGTGCAACGATGCAGAAAATAAAATAGCCCAGTAAGATGGAGTGCCAGCATCGCTGAAAGGACGTACGGACAAGTAGACGTGCTGAACGGCTGACTCTAAATGAATAAAAAATACAAGATGCCTAATATTTTGTGTTTATGTGTAGGGACGTGTGAAAGCAAAAACAGGCGCGTCAAAGCACCCAATGTTCCGCTGTGGCTGATTGGTTAGGGCGCTCGGCTACTGATCCGGAGTTCCCGGGTTCGATCGCGGCGCTGCCTTTTTATAGAGGCAAAACGCTAAGGCACAGGTGTGCTATGCGATGTCAGTGCACGTTAAAAATCCCCAGGTGGTAGAAATTATTCCGGAGCCCTCCACTACGGCACATCTTCCTTTTTTCTTCTTTCACTCCCTCCTTTATCACATTCCTTACGGCGCGGTACAGGTGTTCGCCGATATATGAGACAGATACTTCGCCATTTCCTTTCCCCAAAAAACCAATTATTATTATTATTAATTTTATTGTTATTAAAAGAACTCAACCGGCTGGATCTTTCAGGCTTTCATTATTCTTTGAAATTTTTTAGCTCTGACGCGGCAGCGACGTTGCAGGGACGAGGAGGAAGTTCGTGGTCCGTTGCCGCGCGATCTGGCTCTAAGCCTGCAGAGGTGGGGACGTATTGCCTGCGCAATCCATTTGCAAAATCAGGTAAGCCTTTCCATTTTTCTAGCGAGAGGGATGCGGGAGTTGACCCCTAACTGTATCAGGATCTTCACGGAACAAGGCTCGTTCCCGATATGAGCATTCTTCTTACCGCGACCAGTGGTAGTACCATGGCCCCTTCACATTAGGCTAACCACTGCTTCAGCAGCGGCGACGGCCCTACTCCAGCGATATGAAAAGGGCTTGAATTTCTCCAAACCTTTAAATTCGCATTTTTAAAGAAAGTCGCACTGTATTAGTTGTTTTTGAGGAAAGGAAATAACGCTATAATTAACGTTGGCTATAACTCTGTTGCTTCTAAGTTGGCACCTCAACCGCGCCCTGGGTAAGGGACTGAATAAAGAAAGAGACAAGGAGGTGTCGTAGTGGAGGCCTCGGGAATAATTTGGACCACATGGGGATCTTTTGCCCGCGGCGGTTTGGCTTGGACTTTGGTTTAATGTCGGCCCGTTATAAAGGGACAAGCCCCACATCCAATCCAAAGGTGGCGCAGTGGTTAACGTGCTGGGCTACTGAGCCGTAGTACTCGTGTTCGAACCCGAACACGGCGGCCGTGTATCGATGGAGACTAAACGCAAAAGGTGTCTACGTGCTGTGCGATGTCAGTGCACGATAAGGACCCCAGGTGGCCGAAATTATCCCGGAGCCCTCCACTACGGCACCTCTTTCTTCCTTTCTTCTTTCACACCTCCTTTATCTCTTCCCTTGCGGCGCGATTCGGTTGTTCACCGCGATATGTGAGACAGCTACTGCTTTATTTCCTTTACTCAAAAACCAATTTTTCAATCCCCAGGAGGCCCCGCCGTGGTGGCTCAGTGGTTAGGGCGCTCGACTACTGATCCGGAGTTCCCGGGTTCGAACCCGACCGCGGCGGCTGCGTTTTTATGGAGGAAAAACGCCAAGGCGCCCGTGTGCTGTGCGATGTCAGTGCACGTTAAAGATCCCCAGGTGGTCGAAATTATTCCGGAGCCCTCCACTACGGCACCTCTCTCTTCCTTTCTTCTTTCACTCCCTCCTTTACCCTTCCCTTACGGCGCGGTTCAGGTGTCCAACGATATATGAGACAGATACTGCGCAATTTCCTTTCCCCCCAAAACCAATTATTATTATTATTATTAATCCCCAGGAGGAAAGACGCTAAGGCGTTCGTGTGCTGTGCGATGTCAGTGCACGTTAAAGATCCCCAGGTGGTCGAAATTATTCCGGAGCCCTCTACTACGGCACCTCCTTCTTCCTTTCTTCTTTCACTCCCTCCCTTATCCCTTCAATTACGGCGCGGTTCAGGTGTCCAACGATACATGAGATAGATACTGTGCCATTTTCCTTTCCCCAAAAAACCAATTATTATTATAATCCTCAGGTGGTAGAAATTATTTCGGCTTCCTCAACTACGGCCCTTCTTTCTCTTTCTCTGTTATTTCACTCCCACCTTCCCCCTTTCCTTGCGGCTCAGTTTGGGTGTGCACCGAGAGGTGAGAAAATTACTACCCCATTTCCTTTTCTCAAAAGCCATTTTTTTTCCTCTTTTACAGCTAGCATCATGTCGAACCCGGATCTGCTCGTGGTGCAGAGCACTCGCGTGAGCACCCCGCCACGCGTGCGCTCCTCGGTGACAACCGTGCCCACGACCGTCTCGGTCACCACTGTGCCTGTGGCGGTTCCCACCATAGTTGTGGAAGAGCCCGCTCCACCCCCGGTGGTCGTCGAGACCGTGGAGACCGTGCGCACCATCGAGACCATCCAACCACCACCGCCACCGCCCACCATCGTGGTGCCTGTTGTTCCAGTCGTAGAGGTGGTACCGGTGGTTCCGGTGATACCCGTTGTCCCAGTCGTCACCACACCCGTCGTGACCACCAGGGCCGCGTCACTGACGACTGTCACCGAAAGCGTCTCCGTCCCCACGATGCTCATGTTCTGAGAATACGGCGTCCGCGGCAACGTATGAGGACGGCGTAGAGGGCCTCTTGCTTTCCATGCAACAGCAAAAGAAAAAAATTCCCTGATATTAGGATGTCCGCCTCTGGGCACGTTGGTCTTCGCAGCTATGAGCCACAGCTGGAACTGCGTTGACAGAGATGCAAGCCTAAATTAAGTACCTGGACTATCTCAGTGAGCTCGTGACCACCTGTTCCCGTAGTCCACCTAATTAGTTCACTCCTGCGTCTTCTGACTGCAGTAAAATTTGTTGGTCACTTTTGGCTTCTTTTGTTTTTCTAAGTATCTTAATCTTCTATCTAGTCTAGCTAGTTCTAGAACTTTCGCAGTCCAAGCAGACCAGAATGCAAGCAGTGGTGATGTGACCACTTTAGAAACCCTTGACAGTAACTGAAATATTTTGCTTGACGAGGCCTGAAGGTGATGTGGCTCTTATAAAGCGTGCTGAGCTCCCTTCTTTTATTAAGTGTCGCCAAAAAAAATAGCTGTAATATTGTGTCATGCCATGTTTTCTTACGAGAACATCGAAATTACAGGTTTTACAACAGATGCGTGCAAATTTTATATAAGGGAGAGCTAAATGGTCCCTTCTAGAATCTCATTTTAAAACACCGTCACTCCAGCTTAAGGCGAAACCGGAAATTGGAGAATCGCACAGTTGAGAGACCGAAATTACGCTAATATAACCCCGCTGTAGAGCCCTATTCATTGTGTATATGGTTACGAGCGCGTTCAGAGCATTACGTTCACGGGTTCGAGCATTAAAAGGATGATGTTGACATAGGTCCCAGCGTTATTCCCCTTTTATTCATTTATTTCGGCCTTCACTTTTGGCTATTGCTATTTTTATTTCAGTGAGCTAGCACTTGCAAAGAACTCACTAAGGAGGAAGAAGTAATGTTACGCAAACTACGAACTAATACATGCCCACACCTCAGCCTTCTGCATAGGATACATCCCACGCTATATTCAGATAAATGTTCATTTTGTGAAGAATACTTCAAGATATTTCATATGGTGTCGGCGTGCAAAAAAAAAAGAGCTAGCTATCGTCAGAAACCCCACAATTGAGCAGTGGGAGGGGATGCTGACCACCTCACGCGTGGAGGACCAGAAAGCACTAGTGCAACGGCAGAAAGAGGCGGCCATCTCCAATGGGGCTCTGAACTGTGGACTCCACTATTTTTTTGCTCATAAGTAAAGTTTTATTCATTCATTCATTATGGTGACCATTCTATACAACTGGTACACGAAGTCATCATTGGCATCATCTTAGACGGAGCCTGAACTGTTATCACGCGCATCCAGCAGCGCGCGATTTGTGAAGCGGCGGCGGCGGTTCGGTGGAGCCAGCGGGGACGCGGTGATCGGCTCAGCTCTTCAAAATTTCCCCAGCCGTTCGATGTCCGCGGCTGTCCGCGGAGGCCATCGCTGCTGACTGAACGGTAAGCGCAGCGCAGAGGTCGGTATAGTGGATGCACAGTAATAGGTAGCTGTCCGAGAGTTTCGTTTCAATCGCTCGTGAATAAAAATAATAATTGGTCTTTCAGGGGGAAAGGAAATGGCGCAGTATCTGTCTCATATATCGTTGGACACCTGAACCGCGCCGTAAGGGAAGGGATAAAGGAGGGAGTGAAAGAAGAAAGGAAGAGAGAGGTGCCGTAGTGGAGGGCTCCGGAATAATTTCGACCACCTGGGGATCTTTAACGTGCACTGACATCGCACAGCACACGGGCGCCTTAGCGTTTTGCCTCCATAAAAAACGCAGCCGCTGCGGTCGGGTTCGAACCCGGGAACTCCGGATCAGTAGTCGAGCGCCCTAACCACTGAGCCACCGCAGCGGGTAATCGCTCGTGGCTGATAGCTTCTGAGGTCCGAGTTATATGCCTTCAGTTGGCCGGGTCCTCGGAGAGCGTTTTGGAGCAAAAGCTTCACTACGCTACCTAAAGCTGATTTCGCCGTGCGTTGCCGGTTGACCTTCAAGTGAGCCAGAGGTCAAGTGTGGCTATAGGGCTTGCCATATGTGGTCCACCATGGTGTCGCTCCACTTTACTTTTGCCCTTGACCTCTGATATTTGACCTTTGACCTTTCGACTCGCTGGTAGAGGGCGGTAGATTAGGGCGCAGCGTTCACTGGGTGACCAACCTGTCGCGATCAACCATTAACTGCCACCTGCCAGGGTAGGCGCGCGGCCTATCCAGTGTGCGGAACGCACTCAACGTTACAGACACCAAGCCGCATCTACTTGCTCGATACACCATTGTTTTCGCTCTCTAACCAGGTTCAGCAGTAGTTAAACCGCAGCTAATTTTTTTTGTGGAAGGGACTCGAACATGAAGCTCAGCCACTACTGCTTTTTTGCAGTAGGTATAATTGGTACCTTTAATAGAATGCAATGTAAAGTGAGGGAAGTGTGAGGTGCCTCGTCCTTTGTTCGTTCCCCCTCGTCCTCTGGGGGTTTGTTGGGAATGCGGCACCGCTGGCGTGTATGCGGCGGTGTTTGACTCTTTGCGCTCGCAATATCTGCAATTTGTACTATGGGCAGAGAGGCCTGGAGATATGTGAGGCTTACCATCCTAAAGCTGCGTAATGAGCCATCGCCATGGGTAACGAGAGCAGACGCAGTGGAGGCTTCCGATAAATTTCGACCACCTCCTGGGTAATAATAATAATAATAATAATAATAATAATTGGTTTTGGGGGGAAGGAAATGGCGCAGTATCTGTCTCATATATCGTTGCACACCTGAACCGCGCCGTAAGGAAAGGGATAAAGGAGGGAGTGAAAGCAGAAAGGAAGAGAGAGGTGCCGTAGTGGAGGGCTCCGGAATAATTTCGACCACCTGGGGATTTTTAAAGTGCACTGACATCGCACAGCACACGGGCGCCTTAGCGTTTTTCCTCCATAAAAACGCAGCCGCCGCGGTCGGGTTCGAACTCGGGAACTCCGGATCAGTAGTCGAGCGCCCTAACCACTGAGCCACCGCCGCGGGGCCCTCCGGGGTCCCTCACAGGGAATTCACACCACACAGCAAGCACTCAGGTGTGCTTGCAGTTCGCCTTCGTATATATGCTGCCGCTTCAGCCTGGATTCTATTTTGATATCTTGTCTCAGCAGTAGAAAGCCGTAGCCACTGAGTCACCGCGACAGGCGAAAGAATGGTTTCAAGCAGCTGCTAAGAAACATACATAAATAAAAATATACATGGTGACAAAGCACCGAAGCTTACTCGTTAAGATTTCTGCCTGTCCGCAGGTTTGTGCGGAAACCGGTATCCGTAGTCCGCCTCCAAAAGCAATCGTGTCTCAGAGTCAGAAAGGGTTTAACTTATTCACATCAGGGGTGTGCGCAAATTCAAAATTTTCGAATAGCGAATCGAATACCCCCTGGTTCGATTCGCAGAACAAAATAAATAATGCGTGTTCGAAAGAATCCGGAACGAACCGAATCTGTTCTCATGTTTTCGAATACTTCTTCAATAACTTGAGTGCACTTTAAACGGGGCATGCCGCAGAGTTTTTCTACCTACGTATAAAAAAGCAGAACCCAATTCGACGGCACATAACATATTGCCGCGATATGTGTGTACGGGAAGGAGGGTTCATGTGGAAGCGTTTATAATGCTTGTGCATACTAGTATGGCCTTGAAAAATGGGCGGTGCAACGTTCAGGCAGGTCTTTATGCCCTGCTAGCTTGCCCGATACGGGAGGCCAGGGCTCAAACTGTGGTACCTATCAAATGGGATTTTGCGCTAGTCTGTTTTCTGTCGTCATCAGTAACAAGACGTAATTTTTGTACAGACTCCTGTGACATGACGGTCAGATAACTAGTGTTTCGTGTCCCCTAGGGGAGGACAATGTTGCATCTTTCGACAGCCGCAGCTTTAATTCCATGACTTATAGTATCGCTGCAGACTTCCACACCAATGTTCGTTTCGTACGAATATTCGCACAAGTCGTGAATAGTCACACAAGTTATTTGATTCGTATTAAACTTGGTTCTTTTACTAATCACTTCGTATCTGATCAGGCAGAAAAAACTAGCCTCTTTGTGTTCGATTTCGTAGGAAAGCTAACCTATGCGTATATAATTTGATTTCGAAAAGTTAGTATTCGCATACCACTATATGTGCTTGCCCTCCGGTATGGTGGCTGAATACTGTTAACTATGTTTTAAAGAAAAGGTTGCTTGAACCTTTGCTTTTTTCCTCATGATCGGTGTGCATCCTAATTACTTATAGTCTTATGTTTGGATGTAGTTTGATGACCATTAATTTCGGCTTTGATCTGAGCCAAGAAACTCCGCGAAAAGAGAAATTACATCATGGAAGCACAAGAATATTTTTAGCCGAAGAAGAATGCGGTACAACGGCTGCTGCCAAATAGCGTCTATTAGGTCTTTTAGGTCAGTGTGGTTTTCTCGTGCTCTTTTCCGCTCTCTTATTGACGCTGATGGATTTTACTTTTTATGCTTATGTGCTGTGGAATATGCCGCCGCGGAACATACCGCAGTGCAATATACTGGCGTGTATACCACGATGTTTGCAGGATGGGTACATCATTACTAGATGGGAGAGAACAGCAAGAAAATGAACGTGAATCCAACTTCTGTAGTTCCGTCCTGTAGCAGTTTGAGGAGTTTAAATGAAGAGGAAAGAGCCTTCACCGATCCTATTAGCAGGAATTCGGAAGAAAGCCCAGCCAGTGCCTCTAAGCTCAGTGGCCTATCGTGTTCTGTTCGGTAGTTACTGGTTCTTTCTCTTTCGCTCTAAATTCTCGAATGATGTCAACGCGCTGTTTTTGACTATTGAAAGCCATGAGCCACGTTGTGGCAGCCAGATGAATTAAAAACACTTGTGTCAAGTTTTCGTTAATGTAATTTATCGCGGAAAAAGGAATAGCTACCAGTCTTGGTTGCAGTTGATCTGAGCAAATAGTTTGCGCTGTAGTGCCTGGATTTAAGAATTCGTGCGCCTAAATGACTACTGTTAGTTCGTGCGAAAGAATGAGATATGAGCGAATTTCGGACGTCGTTGCTACCAGTATGAAGTGAATAGATTAATTACGTCTAATTTTTGAGGTCTCTAAACAAGCTTTTAATTAAAAACTCATTACTACCGATTCGCGTGTTTGAACTTTTTTTAGGTAGAAGTGCATTGAGTGTGCAGGATTATCAGCGTCAAGAGTTCGCGTTGTTTCCTGATCCGTAAAGTTGACGGCTGTAATCACTAGCATATCGCAATGCCAAAACATTATATATGTAGACTGGGTTGTGGTCTGATTTAACCGCCTTTTATGGAAAGCCTTTCACTCTTAAAGTACTAAATAAACCTTTGCCAACGCTTTCCCCTCAAGGACGCCAAACTGCCAAACTCATACCGGTCGTTGAGGTCAGCAGCTCAGTTGGCCCTAATGTTATTCCATTGTGTTTAGAGCATTCCAAAACGTGGAGTAGAATTATAAGGACGCATTCACACACTACCATCCAGCAAACCTCAGCCATAGTTTACGAAGGAGAACTGCGCTCCTTTCACAGACACTTCGTAAGTGAAAACAATGTCGTGGGTCGGGGATAAACTCCTGGGCAATTGCTTGTCAGAAGATGTCGCTTTCAGGGCGATGCAAAATTAATCAAGTCAAAATGGGAACAATTTAACCTAATGAGTTAAAAGAAATTCCCCGATGTTGAGTAAGATTTGAAGAAAGGAAGCCGTGACGCTTTATCATCCTGCAAAGTTCGCCGTCAATTTGGCCTCGTCTTGCGATTTGCTAGCCATCCTGGTTAGCTTAGATGGTGAAGCGACTACACTGGACAGATTTGCTTTTTAGCTGCTTGGCTGCCCATGGTTAGATGCTAATGGGAAATTATGCACTTATTTCGGTCCTAGAAATATCTAAGTCGTGCAACCTGTGGTCATATCTCAGTGGGGATCAGCACTTTTTGTAGATGCTTAAAAACACATCTGGCGCCTAGAAACTAGATTTATTAACCTTGATTCAAGCAACCTGCGCTGTGAAGGCGGTGCTGAAATTGTTCCTCTGGTCGCCTCAAGACTGCTGCCGTAAGCCGCCTCGGTCACTATAGACGCAATACCGAATTCAGGACCATCCTTCGGTCGCTATAAACGTAAGATCGCATTCAGGACCATCCGAGGCTCGCTTTAAGGGCAATATTATTTGCCTAGCGTCTCTCGACGCCGTCTGTAACTTCGGCAGTGTGTGGATTGTGATGATAAGCACAGAAAGTTGGCGCAAAAATTTCCTCCTCTCGCGGGGCATCGCGTTTAGGGACTGCAATCCACGCGGCAAACTTCAGCGCAGCTTGCCCATCTCATTGTCCCGAGCATGATTAGATGCACATTTGTGGAAAATAAAGCAGCTTCGTTTCCTGAAGTCATGAAATCTCGGCCATCGCCGCAACGTCAACAAAGCCACGCTACGGTTTTTAGCAGGGCTATGAAACTTGCTGGTGGCTGAGTAGGTATTTTCATCATATTTCCTTCGTTAACTTAGCGCTTCAAAATGATCTGAGTGAATAGCACTGCTGCCGTGGTCGCGAATGATGCCGGATGTGTAAAATAATATAAAGGCTCACCTGCGTCACCCCAGCACCGTTATGTAGCCGCACACAAAGGTGAGAAGGCGGCCAAGAGGGGCGAACACGTCAGCATGGCCGAAGAAGAGCAGTAGAGCTCTATTCCGCGTCATGGAGCGAAAGCTGTGAGCTACTCTGGGCGTGCTGGCCAGCACTTATTGCGGAGGGACGAAAAAATTTCAGGGGACACTTAGCTCCGCTTTAAGGATATGCCATGGGGTTAGTGCCCATATGTCCACAATTGGTCATTCTCTGCTTAACAGTCATAGATACCTGGGCGTAATCATACCTCTCCTGGCACGGTGATACGGCGGTTGAGTAATGCGTCACTCCCCCGCGATGGCAGGTGCTGTCAGCAGTCGGGCTTGTGCGACCCATCATTTTCTCCAACCAATCATTAATTTAACTGCCACCTACAGCGATGCGCCGTTTGCTGACAATTCGGTGGGCAGGTTGTGATGACGCCACAAGGTTACGTGGCCTATGTGTCCCACCTGGCTCCTAGGTTGCTTCTCTGGAGATTTCGTTGCGAATTTTTGGCTCACAGCCAACGACGTCGACTCTGCCGCCGACTACGACGGTAATTTTTCTGCGACACGAACTATTTAACGTCGTCGCTTTAAAAACACCAAAACCGGGAAACAACACCGAACGTGCTGTATGGAAAGGGGCTGATGGCAGAGGATCCTAAAACTATGAAAACAGCCAGGAAGATAATGAGCGCTGCGCATCCCGAAAAGAAGCAGGCGAAGGCGTGGCCAGATCCAGGAGCCAAGGAACTTGACCAATACGCGATTGTAGCTACCGCCATATATATGAAGCGTCCAGTAAGGTGCTGCGTGTTTTCTCTAGATCATTTCCTGCTTTCAGCTTCTCACCCGCCACGGTGGCTCAGTTGTTAAGGCTCTCGTCTACTGAGCCGGAGTACGCGGGGTCGAAACCGACAGCGGCGGTTGCGTTTCGATGGAGGCGAAACGCAAAATGCACCGCCCGTGTGCTGTGCGATGTCAGTGCACGTTAAAGATCCCCAGTTGGTCGAAATTATTCCGGAGCCCTTCAGTACGGCACCTCTTTCTCTCCTCCTTCTTTCACTCCCACCTTCCTTCCTTCCCTTACGGCGTGGTTCGGGTGTCCACCGAGATATGTGAGGCAGGCAGTGCGTCATTTCCTTTCCTCCAAAACCAATTCATTAATTTCACAGCTTCACTCGACAAAGAGACTGGGTAGCTATTCCGGCTGAGCGCGATATTGCAGACGATATTTTCACGAAGTACGCCGCGTCCTTCCATAGCCTCGTGTGAATTAGGGCTCAGATAATAACAGACGTCCATGCAATGTCGTGAGGGCGGCAGAAAACCTTTCTGTCGACGATAACAGACACCGAAGGCTGCCTCACTTTGCGTATTGAGTAAGAAATCTTAGAATGTGACGCTAAAAACACCTTAGGAATGTGGGACAAATAAAAATTGTATACATTATCTGCTTAACCTCCACAGTAGTCCAATGCTATTTTGACATGTGTTTAATCTAGCGGTTCTGGCATTTTAGTTTTGTTCCATATAGCCACAGAGATGACGAAGTGAATCCTGATTTGATAAGTTGCCAAATGTATACCTAGTATTGCGGTTTCAATGGTGCCTATGGGCACATTCGCGACGACTGCCGTGAAAAAAGATGCAATCTTCGCCGTCCCCTAACGGTTGCAAATGTCGAAGAAATTGCGGCTAACACACATATCTGGTCTTTCCCCTCACAGGGTATCTCCCTTCACCCCACCTTGGGCTACCACCTCAGCTGCTCGGCGTAAAAATGTCCCGCGCCCAGCTATCCGCCTTCATTCAAGCAAGCGGCTCGGATCAGAGCATGCGGTCCGGGCGTTCGCGGTCATCGAGCCGTTGCCAAAATAAAGTCCCAATCATTGTGATCGCCTCGCCGCACCCCACCGTTCTCACGAGCAACATCGAGCCGGACAACCCAGTGGAGATGAGCGCCGAAATGATGACGTCAGCTGCAAGCCCCATGCAGGCGTCGGTAATGGCTTCCATCGCAGGGCAGATGTCAGGATCGACGCCTGTGCGGCAGACGTCCTCGGGAAGTTTGATCATGACGGCCAACATCAAGGTTACGCAGTCTGGCACCACGCTTCTGCAGGATGCGCCTACGTCGATGCCAACGCGGCGCCGCCAATCTTCAGCTTGCTCCAGAGGTTGGTAAACTAGGCAACTGAGCGCTTTATCCTGTTTAGACAATGGACACTTATGTTATGAATAACCCGTAACAGAGAAAGAGGTGTGATTGTTGGCTTTTACGACCGCTGTGGTGTAGAATAACTGGCGTTATATCAGATGACAGGCCCCAGGGCGCAGAATTGATTGCAACGAAGTGCGGAGTGCACCTTAACGATAGCGGCGCTAATAGTCGTATTGTGATAAGCTACCTGAATGTTTATGCTATCCTATGAAAGTTTGCCATTCAGGCGTTCTAAACCAGCTTTCTTCAGAAGCCTGTGATCTCTGCTCTGTCCAGAAACTTTGGGAATAAGGATTCTGTTCCACAAATTTTACGTTGTTCCTGCATCACCTCTTCATGATACGATGAATCGGGTTGCACGTAAGGACATCGTAACGAATCTCACTGAGTCGCATTGCTAGTTGAATGCGCCACTGAAAAATAATACACTACTATTCTAATTTCTGCAGCGTTACATTCAAAGAACAGATCAGGACTCAGGAGTCCAAGCGGAAGAATGTTACCGTGGGATGAGGAGGGTACGGGAAGAGCGCAGAAATGAGTAATCAGATGGCGGTTACCTTTAACCCTAACCGGAAAGTGGTTACCGTGGAAGGAGAGGGTATCGCGCGGGCCGTGGAAACCCAAACCGGAGGATGGTTACCTTGGGAAGAGGAGGGTATGGTTAGAGCGTAGGAATGCCTAACTGGAGAGGGATTGCCACGGAAACCGCCCAGAGGCAGTGGGTAATTACACTAGGAAGAGGAGGAAGAAGGTTAGCGTGGAAATAAGAGGGTACTCATAGTACAAGGAAATGGGCAACCGCAGCGCGGCGGTCATCAAAACCTTCCGAAGGGTAGTTAGCGTGGAAGGAGGAAAAGAACTATTACAAGAGATTAGGAATGTAGCATGGTCCGTCTGCGGCGGCTTCTGCGAGACGTTCTGTCCGAAGAGAGGGTCAGCAGTGGTGGTATCGCTGAGTCTATAGCAGCGAACATTGTTTAGCCGCTCCAGTCTGCAGCCCGCCGAGTATGTGTGGAAAACTAAAAAAATTATAGCAATATAGAGAGAAACTCGCTCACATTGGCTATCGGAAATTATCGTAAATATATACACCACAAGAGCTATCCCTGAATCTCACGTTAGACAGTGTTAATCGTCCTGTGCGTTTTTTGTTTCAAACCTTATTGCTCATGAACTATTCCTGTGCATAGAAGGAGAATGCGACGACTGTATTCTTAATTTTCTTTATCCCTGCTCAGTGGTCTGTCATTCGCAGGTTCGCAGGGACGGTCCACTCCTTCGGGATTGCGCCCGCGACGCGGCAGTTCGGATATGCTGCAAGTAGTCGGCGCCGGGAGCATAGAATCCATGGGCTGCAGCGGCATTTTTGGCGTACAGATGGCAGGCACTGACCTCTTCCAGGAGCTGCACGAGCAGGGGATGCAGCAGCATGCTATGAGGGCCGGTAGAAGAGGTTCGAGGCGAGGCAGCCGGCGGAGCATCAGTCGGGGCAGTGCCTGCGCTTCGGCCACCTCACTGTCTGCGCTCGCTGAAGGCAGAGCGACACAAAGAGGCGCCGGTCAGATGAACTTGGTCGTCAACATCCCTACTCCCCAGGATCCCACGGGCAAATCGCTCACCGTCACCATAGTGCAAGACGCTGGCTCTGCCACCATACAACCTGAGCCCGCGCCCACGATGACAATGTCTAGCACCGCCATCATGCGACAGATGTAGTGCGCAGACATTAGGACCAAGAACTACGCTCCGGTTGAAGATGCTCTTATCAGGCGAGCTGCACTCCGCCCTGAGGAAGGGTGAAGTTATTGAATTCTTGCATGCTTGTGTCTGTCGCACACGTTGGAGGTGCTGCTGGATACAGCAGAAGCACAAATTTCTGTACGTGCCCAAGCCCGCGAGCGTGAACGCTTTTTTTCGTACCGGTGCCGTGTGGTGGTGAACGTGAGGAATCGATCAGAAGTCAATAACACAAATAGTGCAAATGTGATCAATCTGTGCATGAGCGGAAAATTTCTTGCTCGGTGCACGGCAATGAAAGCACTCAAAACTTATGTGGAGCAAAAAATGAAACTTCAGCAAAACTGCTCCACATACTCCGCCTAGATGGGCTGTACAATTTGGCAGCCTCCAGAATGGTACATTGTTTGGGAATATGTTTAGAAATCTCTCGAGCACAATTAATGCTTACACACTGTTGATTATTGAATTAATTATTGCACTTAGCATGCATATCTCTTGTGCACAAAATTTGCTAGAATAGTTAAATACGTACGTGCCTGGGGGCATGCATAGGCTTGCTATTGAGATCCTGATCTATACCTTTGGCTTTAGATAATTTGAGTGAAGCGCACAAATAGCTTTCCTGTGGAAATATGTTCCCAGTTTGTAGCAAGAGGAGTTTTCTGGTATCGGTGAATTCGGTTTTTTTTATGGATGTAGAAGAAAAATGGGGAATCGTAATTATTGTGCTCCGATTGACTCCGCACACGCACCTTTAGAGCCATTCCTATTCCCACACACGGAAAGCCAGCCTAGGCGGCAGTTATTTCTCGTAGCACCCCGAGATGGCGCGACGGACTGACCGGAGAGAGCGGCGCAGGAGGCGGATGGCCGGGCTCGCTTTCTTTTTTCTTTCTGTTCCTTGGCATGGGAGCTCCACGCGGCCCGCGGTGATCGCATTCGCGTTTCTGCTATGCGTAGGCATGGTGCTTAACAAGAGCGTTCCAATATAACGGATGCCCCTTTCGGTCTCTACGCCTAGGCTTTGCGGCATGTTTTGAGGTGTTTCGGACACCGTGTGAAGCTGTGTGCGAGTGGAGATCTCTCGGGCTCACTTTGTGTGGTACCGAGAAATTGGTGTGACCGCTGACTGGAGTTGACCAGCAGAGCGCGGCAAACGCTCGTGATGTAATGGCTGTACTGGAAGCGTTGATAGCGATTTTGTTCGAGCTGCCGCCACCTCTTCAAATGGCAGCTTCGACAGTGCGGCTATATCATTGGTATCAGGGCTGGCAGTGGGTGTCCCACTGACTTTATTTCGTTATCACTCCCGGGCTGTGCATTGCCCATTTCAGCGTCATCGGGATATAACATTCGCGCTGCTCGCATTGTCGTTATAGACGCCATTCTTTTCATCGTCTTGGATGTCTCTTTAGTCCACTTTTTCTAGCAACTCATTTTGTTTCCTGTTCTGCACCTAGTATTTTCCATTTGAATGATTTTTCCGGGGAAGCTACATTCTGTCCACTATTTGATATAATTTAGTTCACTTAATTTGAATTAGTGTGTGAGATATTTATGGTTTAATCTGTTGGAAACAAGACAAAAATTGACCGAATACGTTTTATGATGACTGATTTGGCCAACGTTCTAAAAGCCACAGTGCAGTGTGCCTTCAATCCCGGCATTTTTATCGCCTTCGACACCTTCTTGAACGATTCAATGCTATGTGGTAAAAAATCGATGTGGTGACATGTTTTGTTTTCCTCGTTCCAGAATCCCCGCCAAAAAATTTGTGTAAGGGGGTAGAGTCGAAGGTCAAGGAAAAAACATGAAAAATTAACAGTATGTGGTGAATTACGGTGTTGTCCAACTAATCGATGGCTCGTTGTCCGCGGAGAAATTTGACGTTTGTGTCCATCTCGTTCGCCACATTATGTTTGCGTACGAGAAAATGCAGCTCTAACGGACACACTGTCTTTCACCGATTTTCAATATTTATTTTCGTGTCTATTACGAACCTGACGCCCCAGGCTGAATGCGCGTTAAACACACCAATGAAAATGCTAAATGCTGCTTATGCGCGCGATGCATGCAATGTGGAAAAGTTCAGTTATATCGCTTGTCGGTTATCACTAAAAGTGGGCTCTCTGCACAATTCTACAGAGGCGGCCGCTTTCACACATTACAATTTCTTTCCTGCATATCCCGTGGAACATTCCTGAGCTTGTGTACAGCGGCTCTACAGCCTAAAACTGTTTCAAACAGTGATCTTTTCTTCGCTTCTTGGCTTGTTGGCCCTGTTATTGCCAGATGACGGGATGACGCGCAGATTCGATGCCTCCTGTACTTAACGACACATTCACTTTACTTCTGGCTTGGTCCTCAAACCTCTTCGCACAACATTTGAGAACACCCCGAAGAATATTTAAACACCCTATATACGTAAGAAAACAAGGCAGAGCTCGTGCATTGCATTTTCGTGGTCAAGTTTTTCTATTCAAAAACCTTACCCTGCTAACTGGGTACTCATTCGAGCAATCGC
This sequence comes from Amblyomma americanum, assembly GCF_052857255.1. Classification (NCBI taxonomy): domain Eukaryota; kingdom Metazoa; phylum Arthropoda; class Arachnida; order Ixodida; family Ixodidae; genus Amblyomma; species Amblyomma americanum. The sequence continues at coordinate 24,525,868 of NC_135502.1, read as the reverse complement.
TCGACGCAATCGTGCCTTGCACATGGTCAAAGTTTTGACCTTTCTTTGGAAAAAGATAAATATCACTGCTAACTGCACGTTGCAAGACGTAGACACTCATGGTGAATTACAGGATGCGGAAAGAGACAATAAATAGTCGATGTAAAAAAAAAGTGGTTGTCCCTGTGCAGGTTGTGTTGAGGTTGTCCCTGAGGAGCGACACTGTGCAGTACAGAGTGAACTTAAATATAGGACGCAAACCAAGCGTAAACATTTGAGCAGAATAAGGGGGAATATGAAGAGCAGGGTATAACAGAGAGTTAGCCGCGTTAAGTCAGTTTGAAAGTAGTACGCACCAAATAGAAGTTAGCCCGCAGAAGATATCAAGACAAAAGGCCTCCTAGTTGGTGCTCCTGTTTTTCTTGCTTCCCATTTAGAAACAAAAATCTCAGAGCAATGAAATTCTATGCTTTCGGCGCTTCCTTGAAATAGCGTGTCTACGCTAAGCAAACACGTTAAAATGATCCCGCTTATTTTAATTTCTTGGTTCCTTAGCAAACAATGCCAACAACTACGAATCTGAGCTGTTCAGCAATTTGCCATCTGAGAAACACTTGGGGCTCAGTAAGACGGCCGTCACAACGAGAAATCAGACGACACGCACCAGAGAAAAAAATAACACGATTATCTGGGAATCAGGTTGAACATTAAAGCTTACGCATGTGACTCATTTCTAGAAGAATAAAACCCCTCTGTAGAAACGAGGTTTTCACTCTCTGCAATCGAAGAAATTTTTACGCATATAGAAAAGCATCTCTCGAAAAGATCAAAGTGCCACGAACAGCTTTAATGAGTCCCATTTTTAAGCACCGGTTCGATATTACGCTGTTGTTGACGACCCTCCTGCAAGTTTTGCGTTCGGCAGGTGAGCACGAGAATGCCGGATGGAGTACCTGCCACACGGCGGCCTTTCGATGGAGGTGGTATATTAGAAGTCCATCTGCAGGGTGGTGCCAGTGCACGTTAAGGAACACCAGGAACACCAAATTAATCGAAAGACTTCCAAACTGCTTCACTTTCTTTTTCTCTTTTCTCTTCTTTCACTTTCTCCTCCTTGCACGGTGTAGTAAGGTGCCCGCTATGACAGTGAGCTGGTTATTGCACCGTTGTTTTGCGCACAAAACATTTGCGTTTGCATTTGTTCAAAAAATGGGAGGGAATATATTAGAACCGAAATTCATACCACAATTCCCAATTCACTGGTTCATTTACTCTAGAAATGTATAACATTGTGTTTATAAGTTGTATACACCACACTATAATAATTAGGCGCGATTGTTCAGTGTAAAACGTTTTAGTTTGTGAGAAGGTGTTCGAAATCGGCATACTCACTTCCAACATTTATGACCCATGCTTAAAAACTGCCTTGTGAAATTCATTGTAGCACTTTGTCCGACTGAACACGTTTAAGCGAACAAATGCACCATCCCTTTGGAGCACGCATCTCAACACTGGAATACCCGCCCCCACGTTCCAGTGGCTCTAGTGTTTGGGTGCTCATCCCGGGTTCGCGGCTTTCAATCTCCAGCACGACGCCTGCATTTCGATAGAGGCGACATGCAAAAATGATCGTGTCCTGAACGACGCCGGCACATGCAAAAGAACCCCAGGTGGTCTAACTGAATACGTATCCTTGCACTAATTAACGGCGCCCTAGAAACCCCGTGCCCGTGCCGAGGTCCCTTAAATACTTTTTGTATCTTGGAACTATGTGTAACCGTTGAGCCAATGAAGGTTTCCTTAAGCTATGTACTTGATTCAGCGTTGTCACCAGTTTTGGAACTATGTGTAATCATTGAACCAATACAGGTGTCCGTTAAGCTATGTACTTGATTCAGCGATGTCAACAGTTTCTGCGCTTGATCGCGCGCAAGAATTTAACGTCAGTCGAGGCTGTCAATTGGAGGCCCTAGCAAGAGCGTTCGTCATTTCGTAACTTTTTGACCCGAACCATTGTTTAAGAATACCTTGGCGTAGATATGCATTCTTGCACAACAGCACGTCGCTTCCTTCGGCAGATATAAACGACCGCTTTCTTCTTCGGGTCACACAGTGTTGGGATCACTGCATTATGATGAAATAAATCTTTCTCTTTCAGAAGGCGCGGCATTAGAGAGGAGAGCCATGTAATTTACCTAGTGCGTGACTCCGCCGTACTCTTCACTTTTTTGTTGAACTACGTGTGTAATGCACGATAACCTGACATCAATAATTACGGAGTGCACAGTAGAAGTAGGCGGCAGGACAGTTCGAAAAGATACCGGGAAGCTATCTCAGGTGACGAAAGATCTGATTAAGAAGCGCCAAAACATGAAGGCATCTAACACTACCGATAGAATAGAACTAACGGAGCTATCAAAGTTAATAAATAAGCGCAAGGTAGCCGACATAAGGAAGTTTAATATGGAGAGAATCGAGCATGCTCTAAAGAACGGAGGTAGCCTAAAAACAGTGAAGAGGAAACTAGGCATAGGTAAAAACCAGATGTATGCATTAAGAGACAAGCAGGGCAATGTCATTAGCAATATGGATAAGATAGTTAACGTAGCCGAAGAGTTCTACACAGACCTGTACAGTAGCCAATGTAATCAGAGCGCTAATGAGAAAGACAGCAGTGCACAGCAATGCGTCATCCCGCTAGTAACGAAATATGAAGTAAAGAAAGCCTTAGAAGCAATGAAAAGGGGAAAAGCAGCTGGGGAGGATCAGGTAACAGCAGATCTGTTGAAGGATGGAGGGGACATCGTGCTAGAAAAACTAGCCACCCTGTATACGCAATGCCTTATGACCTCGACTGTACCAGAAGCTTGGAAGAATGCAAACATTATTTTAATTCATAAGAAGGGAGACGCCAAGGACTTGAAAAATTACAGGCCGATCAGCTTACTATCCGTTGCCTACAAAGTATTTACTAAGGTAATCGCTAATAGAGTCAGGGCAACGTTAGACTTTAATCAACCAAATTATCAGGCAGGCTTTCGTAAAGGATATTCCACAATAGATCATATTCACACTATCAATCAGGTGATAGAGAAATGCGCAGAATATAACCAACCTCTATATATAGCTTTCATTGATTACGAGAAAGCATTCGACTCAGTGGAAACCTCAGCAGTCATACAGGCATTGCGTAATCAGGGGGTAGAAAAGCCTTATGTCAAAATACTGGAAGATATATATAGCAACTGCACAGCTACTATAGTCCCCCATAAAGTCAGCAATAAAATTCCAATAAGGAAGGGCGTCAGGCAAGGAGACACGATCTCGCCAATGCTGTTCACCGCATGTTTGCAGGAGGTATTTCGAGGCCTGAATTGGGAACAGTTGGGAATAAGAATGAATGGAGAATACCTAAATAATCTGAGATTTGCTGATGACATTGCCTTGCTGAGTCACTCAGGAGGTGAACTGCAAATCATGATCAACGAGTTAGACAGGCAAAGCAGATCGATGGGTCTAAAAATTAACATGCAGAAAACCAAGGTAATGTTCAACAGTCTAGCAAGGAACAACAGTTCACAATTGGCAGCGAGAGCCTAGAAATTGTGCCGGAATACGTCTACTTAGGGCAGGTAGTGACAGCTGATCCGGATCATGAGAGGGAGATAACTAGAAGGATAAGAATGGGGTGGAGCGCATATGGTAAATTCTCGCAGATCATGAGTGGCAGTTTACCAATTTCCCTCAAGAGGAAAGTGTACAACAGCATAATCTTACCGGTACTCACCTACGGGGCAGAAACGTGGAGGCTAACGAAAAGATTTCAGCTTAAGTTAAGGACAACGCAGCGAGCCATGGAAAGAAAAATGATAGGTGTAACGTTAAGAGATCGGAAGCGGGCAGAGTGGGTGAGGGAACAAACACGGGTTAATTACATCCTAGTCGAAATCAAGAAAAAGAAATGGGCTTGGGCAGGGCATGTAATGCGAAGGCAAGATAACCGCTGGTCTTTAAGGGTAACGGAGTGGGTTCCAAGAGAAAGTAAGCGTAGCAGGGGGCGGCAGAAGGTTAGATGGGCGGATGAGATTAAGAAGTTTGCAGGCAAAGGGTGGATGCAGCTGACAAAGGATAGGGTTAATTGGAGAGACATGGGAGAGGCGTTTGCCCTGCAGTGGGTGTAGTAAGGCTGATGATGATGATGATGATGATGATGATGACGTGTGTAATCGACGGCGCTTTGCTTCAATAAGACACTTGAGCTTGAGTTCTTCAAAGCTGGTAACCGCCAATCAGAGGACAAAGTCACGAAGGCGTTCACGCATGTAAACTGGTCATATATGAAACTACACTATTCGCACAGCAGTCTTCAATACAATAGACAAGGCAACGACGAACACATAGTTTGGTTTGGTGTATGCAAGAATAACGTTGCTTGAGTACTTAGCGTTGACAACATGGCGGCGCCCTGCCCACCCGCTTCGCATCGATAACAACTTCGTCGCTAATCCCTCAAAGCAATATCGTGTTCTAAACTTTTGTATTCGCCTTCGATTTGCCCATTCTTACCCCCGCATAAAGTTTCAAGAGACAAATAGATTTTGTTTTTCAGATACCAAGGCAATTTCCCAGGTGTTAAGCTTACGAAGCGGCGCTCCGACGCAGTTGGACTGGCTTGGTTTTGGCTCGTCTTGTATTAGAGTGGCTACAGCAGTGTCTGCGTCTTTCCGTCGCGTACTTAGAATTAAAAGGGTTTTAAATAACATGCGCGTATGCGCGTATTTAAGCATTTAGTATACATTTATCAAATATTTTTGTTATTTTTGCAAAATCCAAAGTAGCGATTGTGGCGCCACACAAGCTTGGCGTAGGACATGAGAACCATTTTAATGGTCATTGAGATTTGCCGTGTAGCAGCGACACACAACTCCTTCGAGTTCAGTGGCGACTGAGAATTTCGAAGGCCCTCGACTCGATGGCCATCGAAACTGGCCGTGTGACAGGGGTATAAGCGCGAGTACGCAGAATCGAGTCCCGGCCTTCGTTGTCCCGTTTCGATGGAGAAGTGCAGAAAAACGCCCGTGTGCTTTGCGATTCAGTACATGTTAACTCCAGGTTGGCGGAATTAATCTTAAGTCCTGCACTGCACGCTACTTTCAAGAATACAGAAGCTCAGCGGTGAAAGAGAGTTGATTCCATTGACGCGTAGGTACACACACACATAAACCTTGTTTTATTAGTCTCGTTCTCGTCGTTTCGGCGCGTTAAGATGTTTCAGAATAACCTTCTCTTCCCGAAAAAGGCGGCTTGCAGTGAAGGTTGAGGAAAGCGAAAAAAAATCGAAAGAAGAGAGAAAGAAGGGACAGAGAAGTGAAGACTCTCTCACATCCTTTTGTTGCTTGCCTCCTTACCTTTAACATAGTAACTCTGAATTTTCACCCCATCTTCAACACTTTTAAAAAGAAAACTTTGTGTCTTAGTTGATAAACAGAGAGGTGCATGTAAGGATGCCTTCTAAGTTTACTTCCAATTTTATTTTCAAGCAATGCAGCCGTACGGTAGTGAAAGAGAAAGCAAGGAAAGAATGAATGAATTCATTGACTCTTTATACAAAAAGCAATAAGATAAATGATAGATGTCGGTGCGATGCACTTCAACTGTTGGGAGCATTTCACGCATTGAAGAGAAATAAAACGCAAGAGTGTGAAACAGTGCATAGTGCAGCTGTTTTTTTTTATCTATTATCGCTTTAATGATCGCAATAAAAAGCGCTGGGTCATAAATCTTGGTGCGAGTTTATAGAAGAGGCAACTCCTTAAAGTGAATCATGCATAATACTAAGCTCGTCAGGGTTCCACTCCAGCTTCGTGAGGGATGGAAGTCTGCCTCCGCTCGACAGTGAAGAGGTTCACTTTTATGGTCTAAGAAAACAAATCCAAGCTCCTGAGAGGAACCGCGCTTATCGATGATTTCACTTTGAATAGTGCTTAATCATTCAAGAAAGAGGATTAGGTTTTAATTTTTCTTTTATTCTTTCTTTTATTTCGTTCTCCATTTACTGGGAATATATTTTCCGCCCACCTTAATCAGCAGCTGCATTCCCGGCATCCCACCGTATTGTAAAGCCTGAATGAAATTTTGTTTTTATTCGCCTTTGAGACGAAGTGATATAGAACTTGCGGCAACTAAAAACAAGAGAATATATGTTATTGATTGAAAACCCGAGAAAGAGTTGGATAGGAAGTGCAAGTCAATCATTTTTTCCCGTTGCGCGAAAAAAGTGGACTTTTTCGATGTTTTTTTCCAGAAATCTCACGCCGCATTGGGAAAGACACATACGTGCTTAATGAAAGCGCATTATTGCTGGTTTAACTTTGTTTTTGAAACATTTGTAACAGTTAATTGGCATAATAACTAAAAAAGGTCTACGTTTTAGGCTTACAGAAAAATGAGCGTTATTGCAAAGTGCAATAAACATGAAGAAAATTCGAAGACCTTCAAGCTACATGGAGAAGGCAAGCGGAGGAAATAGAAATTTAGAAAAACAGTGAAAAGTGTCAACAATTCCACTCCTGCTCTATGTTTATGCCTGAGCATGATTTCTAACCTAAAGGACTGTCATGCGGCAGGTTCTGATGGCGTATGAAGACAAAAAAGGGAGCTAGATTTGTAAGGAAGCGCCTGGATATTCGCGACAACTGGAACCTGTTAAGTGGGAACGGCTTGCCTACCTCAGAGTATTTTATCTCATAACTGTGCCATGGGTCTGTTAAGCCAAGTTGGAGAATTTTGTCCACAATTTCTTCCGCTATCACTCCTTCGTAATGTGGTCTCGTGTTATCGTGGGTATATTTGCTATGCCCGAATTTTTTAGTCAACGAAAACCCATTTCCTATTCTCGTCTCCCGAATGTAATCGAAAAAAAAAGAAATGACAGAGAATGTTTGTATCCATTCTTTAAACGTGCGAAAGCAGAATTGCATGAATGCTAACGACGACGATGAAAACACAGTTGTCTTTCTGCATGGTGAACACGACGATGTGCAATCCACAGCGGGAGTGTATGTCGCAGTTTATCACTATTCGCCAAGCAAACCGGGATCCTCCCGCTTCTGCCATCGCGGTCCTAAGTCCATCCTTCCTTCCATAAGAAAATTAGGTTTACAACATTGGACGGCTTCGCATCAAAAGCGATCCCACCGGATGCGCTTCCTCTTTTACCTTACAGAAGTGTTCCTTTCTTATTCAAACCAGAATTTAAGTGATAACGTAAAAAAAGGCACAGTGCACGTGCTTAGAGGGCAGAGAGCTTTATGTCTACGCACACAGCGTGCCTTTAAACTCGAGTGCCTCATAACTAGACCTGCACTGAGCTGAAAGTGTGCCCCTGGGACATACTTTGGCATGAAGTTTGCGTGGTTATTTCCTGGCCCGTCACGAAGCTTGCACACTCCTTTCCTGCGCCTGGCTTTGTAACCACCCCGCCTCCCGTATTCCTCAGTCGGGAGTGGCTGGCCGCTGCTGCGTCTTTGCGAAGGCTTATATTCATATTTTTACTTAGGGACGAATCAAGGCAAACAAATGCATACATTCTCTCTTCCTCTCTCTCCCTCTCTCACACACACATGCATCCACACAAGTGCTCACTCACCCTCCGAAGCAAAAACGCTCTCATCGCACACCGCACCGCACCGCACCGCACCGCACCGCACCGCACCGCACCGCAGCCCATTGCGGCTTTGACGTTTAGTTCAGCAGTTTACGTTCGCGACGGAGGAATCACGCCCACGAATCGAAACTCTTCTCGATACTTCTCGATCTAATTTTCGTTCTCTTGTTTTTTGACCAGGGGCCTGAAGAACAAGAATGCGCCGTCATCCACACCGCAGGACCCATCGCATTTTCGTCAACTGCTGACATAAAACAAGTAGAACTGCCGCGCAGTGGGCAGCGGCAAAGAGTGGCTTAGAGTGTCGAAGAACGAGCGTGAATAAGACACCTGTGAGAACTAAATCGCAACATTCTTCGTAGCAGCGTATTCAGTGTACAATAATAAGATTACTATGCATTGTGTAAAAGCGCCGCAACGGAATTCGCATAGTTCTTTGCAAATGAAACATTCTCTACATCGGCGGAAAGAGGCTGAAAGAGCAAAGTTTATTGCATGAATTTGATTGCTATATCTCCTTTTACTTACCCCCTGTCTGGAACTACCAGTCCTCAGGTGAATGGAGAGTTCAGCGGTTTGCTTTCGTTTGGCTAATTGAAAAGGGAATCGATTGGGCGGCTTATATATGCAGATTACCTAAGAGTACTGCCCCATAGTGGCGAGGTTTCGCTGTTACCAGTGAAGAGCGAAGCAAATTGTTTTTCTCCTGGGTAAAAAAAGAAAGTAAATTTGCAGATCATACATTTTCTTTAACTTCTGCACGTCAATGGGTAATTCTTCTTTCTGCTCGAATGCATGTTCATTAGGCAGTCTATTTGGGTGATAAGACTTGGCTTTTCTTCAGGAGGGTGAGGGCTTTTCCTCATGGCGACATTCCACATTCGTTGCAAACATCCTTCCTCGCCTCCATATCCTTGCATATCACACACTAGAAACCTTTTATTTTTCCCTGATAGAGGCCTCTGGATGGATCAACGGGTGGGTTGCTTCCGGGTGGCTGTATTGCAAATCGAGGTACTTTAAAAAAAAACACAGCTTTGCTTGTCTCACCAGCGGGTATTTTATATTCACTGCTGTTGTTTGTACAGGCTGGTGCGCTTTCTTTCAGCTGTTTAAGTAACTGTGCTGTGCACTATTGCCTTTATGTATCGGTAGCTTCTTGGCTAAAGAAACTATAAGAAGTTTTGTGTATGCACACTTCGTGCCTTTTCGGCTAAACGCCTCAACCACGTTTATTGTTAGTCGTTGGAATTAAGTCTGAAATGCTTTGTGAGAAATGATTCCTTATATCTACTTCAGATCGATTAAGCCACACGTTTTTTTTTATCTCTGTCAGTACAGTGAGTGCACAGGAAGTTCGACCAGTGGACATGGTGCTCGGCTGCCGGCTCTAATAAAGCAAATTCGATTCCGGCCCTGGCGGTCGCACTTCGATGAAGGCGAAGTGCTACAGGCCCGTGAACTGTGCGATGTCAGTGAAAGTTAAAGAACTCCAGTGGTCGAAATTATCTGAAGACGTCCACTGCGGCGTCCCTAATAGCCTGCGCCTCTTTAGGACGTCAAGCCCCATAAAACCAAAACTTAAATCTCCCGTGAAATGGTGCGCGGAGACGTTCATACTGATGGCTTACTCTCGTTACGCACTGCAAAAACTCATGTATTAAATGCTTCCTTCGCTCTTAGCGAACAATTCTGAGCGTCATAGCAAATCAAAGGAGTGTACTAAATATTAAAAATTGTCGCGGTAGCTTCTGCTGCTTAGTACCATGAAGCAAGCGGCGGCGGCGCAAAAACTAAAATCGTTTGTCTGGATTTCATTGACTTGTGTTGGGAATGTAAATTCTAAGAAACCGACGCCAAATAAGGTTTTCAAGTGGGCATTGAAATGTTTCTCAATGAAGTCCATGGTGTGAATATTTTTCTGCCTCTTTGCTGAAGTAGGCGACCAGCGAAACTGGCCATCCGCATTTGTGGATCCGGCTCTTTATGTGCGAGGTAAACTTTGATCACAGCTGCGGAGCACTACTTTTGTCAACTTTGAAAGTTTTAATATCTTAGGTTTTGCTTATTCCGCATAATTTTCGTAAACTATGTGCTCACTATATGATGCGAGTGTTGGAAGCACATAAATGCTGTTGAGACCGAAAGCTTTTGGCTGAATGCTTTCACGGACAACTGGCGGTGGAACGGCCGCAGAGTATTGTAAAAAGATCAGAGGTAATGACCGGACTAAGTGAATGGGGAAAGTTTGCTTTTACCAGTGCCACCTATGTGCGCATTACGAATCGTGTGGTGTCAACTCATTGAGCAGCTTAAAGGAATCATATTCTTACCGCTAAGAATATGATTCATTTAAGCCGTTACCAACTAGCCCAACTTAATGTTTTAACGAAATCATTGAGCAGGCTGGGCAATTTTCAGAAATGGCAGCCGAAAGCGTGGGCAGTGACAGAAGCGCGACACCCACATACGAGCTGCTCCTGAAGGGATGACTGCCTGACGTTCGCGTCGGTGGCACAGAGTACAAATGACTCCTGGCGCGCTGCAATGCGCTGGCGTAATTAATGTTTTCTGCTGCACAGATGCGTGTCCGGTTATAAATGAATAACGACCGGGTATAGAGGCATTTTCTAGCAAACCATTCATAATAAGTTTCCAAAGTAGGCTCCGCTTTTCTTTCTTTTTTTTTTTGCGCCAGCCACTCTGCATGTGGTTGACTGGCACTTCAAACCATTTCATGCCACATGCACATGCCAGCTGCTGTTCTCGTCGCTGTCGTAAAACTGAACATTTTTTGTAGCAACGGCTGTGTAACATTTGACCGCGCTCTGAACGAGACTGTCAACCAGTAAGTATGTACATTCGTGTAAGGAGCAGGCGGCGAGGTGGAAATATCCAAACCCAATCAAGACGCCCCGCAGACGGCCAGCAATTAAACTTTAGCGTGATTTTGATTATCTCATTACAGGCTCCATATTAAATGTTTCGTTGTTAATAGGCATTATTTTATTATTAACACGAGATTTAAAGTACGGCAGTTGCAAAACAGAAATAAAACATAAGCTTTTTCTTGCAGTGATGAATGGACTGCGTTGACTGCGTTTCCCTAAGTATTATAGCCTAGCATCATGCACAGTTAGGGCATCTAAACTAAAGCCATATCTATAAGTAAGTGAAATTACATGAAAAACTGAATTCCTGTATCTTGATTAAAGAGTGAATATCAAGCGTCACTGAATATTCATACAGGGAATTGATTTGATTCGGTCGAAATGCTTACTGGTGAGATGTGAGGCTTCACTATTAAAGCACGGAGATCATCGGACTAATACCGGAGCTATAACAGCAGCCTCACGAGTAGAAGTCGAAACTTGAACGTGAACTTTAGTATTAGGACTCAGAACACCTCCGATTAACTAAATACATTGAGACTGCAGCCGATATCAGAGCAGAATTACTGGTGTGAATTCAAGGCTTCAAGCTAACTTTAGTGTTCAGGATTTCCTGAATAACCTGACGTATTCGTGGTCTGCTTCTAATTTTCGTCACCAAATAAATTCCGCTTCTGTTATCAAGAATTTCTCGTTTTGGTGCATCTCGCTGCCTTAGAACACACAATAGTTAAAATACTTTGCTCGCTTGAGGAAATGGCGCGAGATTGCACTTTGATGGCCTTTCATTTCCATTTCTCGCACCATGGAATGTCGGCAGTTAAGCTGTCAGTGTCTGGAGCATTCAATTAAATGTTGGCTGCTTTCAAACGGAACGAAAAAAATTGTGATGTTTTGCGCTGTGTTTTCACAGGAGAAAGTTAAATCAGGCTTTTTGGTACGCTGGAAAGCATTCATAAAGCTCTTGACAACAAGCTATCGAAGAGAGTGCATTTTTATATCAGCCTTTACACAGATGAGAAGAGATTAAAGTGTAAAAATAAAATGAGAACGTACGATTGCTGGGAAAAACTAAAAAAATTTCTTATCGCAGCCATAAATCAGGCTAGTGGGGACAAGAAAATGTAATCGTGGGAAGCTACAGTTGACAAGTTAATAGCGGGACTCTGGTTTGCATGCCTGAGAATTGAAACCACTCTAACATCAATGGCACAATAGGTAGTTCCATCGAGAAAATCGAAGCATAGGTACCTCTGCGAGCTTGCGTACATTTTTCAGCCGGTCTTCTCCCAACATTAGTCGCAATAATAAGGTTTCTGCATCATTTGAGCGTAGGCCTAACGATAATAGCCCGTTCACTTGAGTGCGTGCGCTTGGCGGAGGATCAAAAGCTTAGGCTTGACGCACTTTGACTTGCTTCCTCGGCAGCCAAATTGACAGAAAAGTAGGGCCGCTCTGAACGAAGCATTTATAAAGCACAGGGTGAACTCATCTGCATAACAAGCTGTCGTCGACAGCACTAATGAACTGCCTTCCACTTTGCGTATGACTGCCGTTGTTTCGTCTCCACGTTGAGTTACACACGAAGTTGGTAATAATGTTCCCCGAAACGTGGTCTTGTTCTGGGCTGCCAGATTTCCTTTTATCATGCGCCTCCTCTTGAGAGAAAAAAGCGGCGCAGCTGAAGCGCATTTCGGAGTCACTTCCTGGAAACGCTATCTTTCTGAAAACTATTCTTTCTAAACTGAAGCACGTTGCGGGCTTGTGGAAGGCTAAAGCATGAGATGCGACAGAGCTGAAACACGGCAGTAATCACTCAGAGAAAGCCACGGGGAGCATGGATAAGATAACTGTAGTGATATCACTGACTCGACTAGTATACGATCAAAGATGTCTGTGTATATAAGATAGCTAGTTCCGGTGGAATGTACTATAAATTACTTTGATCATGAGCGATTGCAAGACTACAATTTGTGTGTTCTGCCGCCACTTGGAACTAACATTTGGAACTTATATTTTCCAGTCAGTGAGTGCACTGCATGTTAACAAAAAATGTATTCTCATGAAATATCAACATCTAAAACCTCAAGTTTTTTTTGCGAAATTTTTGAGCGTCAGTCTTCCAATGACGTAAAATTCTTTACTTTTCTTCTACCTCTAGTTTTTTTATTGTTAGAAACTAATGCTGCAGCAACAGCGTCGTAAAGAAGAATTCTTGAATACGTGAATGGTAGCGCGGGATTTATTTTCACTATCGTTTCCTTAAATGTCCTGACATTTTGTCGTGTGTGCTTGTAAGCAACAAATGCCTTTAACAAAACTTATACGTTTTCTGTATAGTAAGCTCTCTATTTGTTACAGCGTCTTGGCGACCGCCATTGTATCTGTAGCTAGAGGAAAAAAACATGGGGAGGAAGACTTCACATTCTGAGAAGGATGTTCTCATTTCCGCCGCCGTTCTTCGGTGGTCGTAAACCGAGGCAGGATATTGAGTTTCACTTCTTTTTGTTCTCTGCAGCTTTTCGATAGAACTGACACATCTCCGGAAAAGAAAAAGACAGTCATTTATGGTTTTATTGTTTCCGGAAATCTCAACTCCAACATTCTTAATGGGGCGGCGCAACCTCAACCCTGGATGTGTTTACTCACAATATTTTATGTTTATATTTTAAGTTTCGCTAAAAAGACACAGAGTTTATTAAAACAGATGCACACCTCGAGTTGGCGCAAATTAAGATCTTCATTGCAGTTTTATTTGAGGTTCAAATTTGAAGGTTCAAGTATTTCTACTCATCTTTGTGCCGCCGACAACAGGCTTTTATCTTAGTTGCCTTCTCTTTCCTTTCATTTGTAGTTTTTATATGTAAATATTTGCCGAATGTTAATTCTTGCGGTTCTTAGTAATGTGATACCTGGTACCTAGACTCATGCGAAATGCTGATGGCAGTCAGAGTGTTAAGTAACTTCGGGTAGGAGCTCCCTTCTGTGAAATTGTGTGACGTATAATAGGCGTGCGGTTCATGTAGACCTTACGTCACACACGGTAATTCATTTTCTAATCTATTCCTCTGTATCCATCCACATAAGGCTGATGACTAGCTTGGTGTAACTGCACTCCCAGCAATCATCGTGGCGCGTTGTCATGACGTAATGTGTTGCAACACCAATGACCACGAATCCGCATGGACGTGAAACGGGCCCTTAAAGGGTACCTGTAAAAAGTGTTTGATGTTCGCTATAATACTCTCGCATTATGCAGAGTACAGGCCAGCGAGCATTCGCTCCGGTACAAGACCTCAAAAGCGAGCCGATCATTTGCGATATTTTTTTTTTAAATTCGCGCTTCCACGCCTCGCGATGACCAGCGGTGCCGGGCATTCCCCGAATCCGCGCGCAATGCCTCAGTCAGTCAGCCAGTCTAAGCCGAGGGCCCTGGGGGCCACGCCAAGGGTGTGACATTCCCGTAGAGCCAATGGGGACGATTTTGAAATGCGACGGTGGCGGTGCCTGGGAGTTGGCGGCGCGGCCAGCGCGGCTGATTAGCAGCTGCTTAGGGCGCTCGCTCGAGTACCAAAAACGTAAATAGTTTTCTCCAAAGAACAGTTTATTAAAGGAAACATCAGTAGTGACAATCGATGTACAAAAGTGATTTTAGGCATCTTGGGCATTGCAATATCAGTGACAATCGTTCTAAAAATCAAAATTAATAAATTCCATTATGGAAACCTAGAACACATGAGCCGCCAGATACCAGGATCGCTGCAATCGTTCCGACCGTGGCGACACTTACGGCGCGGACGCGCAACTTGCAACATGCCACAGCACTGGCCACGCCTCATGCAGCGTTCGTTACGTCAGCAGCGTAGGGCTATCATTTGTTTGCCGTGCCAAATATTGCTGACGTCACGCAACTACCATGGCCGCGGCTGGAAGCTCTGCCGCGCGCGTCGACAACCGGCGGAAGGGCCGAGTGGGTGGGGCCGGTGGATGAGTGCCGACATTTCAATGTCAAAAGTGAAGAGAGGAGAGAGAAAGGCGCGAAGACCCGGGAATTCAAATTTTAACTGCATATATCCTCACTCAGCTTCGGCAAAACGCATTAAAGAGATTGTTTCTGGAGGATATTTTTGAAGCGGCGTCCTTTAACATCCAGGGCATACGAAAATTTATTGACAGTTCCTTTAAGCGCCCATTTAAGATCTGGCATTGTGACTTGGTTACGCGGGTGTAGAGCAAAAGCTGCAAATTTTGAAAACTGACAAGGTGTTATCCGTTCAGAACTTAAAACGATGAAACGATAACGTAACTTTCGTCACTGAAAGCAATGACTTGGAAGACAACGTTTGGTTGTTATTTGATAAGGCACGTACGAAGGCGGATTCTTAAAGGGCTAGAAGTAGTCATGCAATCCTGTGTGGTGCAAATACACATATAAATAAACTAGGAGTGCTGCCCGCTATGTCGTTACGGCACGAGAAGAATTTATAACCTCAGCAGATAAATCTTTGGATAAATTTAAAGAGGACGTCCACTCCATTGGAGGAAATGCTGCACCCCCTCCCTTGGCTCGTATCTCTTTCCATTGCGCTTGTATGAGTGCGCTGGTGTGACAAAATTCCTGGCCAGTCTCGGCACCAGGTGCGCGGAATTGCGGCAGAACGACAGGACCTCTTTTAGAAGTGGCAAAGGCCATCGTTAGAGTCCAGGGCGTTCGCGTAGTCGGACACGGGAAACTTAGAGGAGCAATGGCCTAGAACGCCCGGCACTTCTTCAAAGCAGTCTGGTGTAGATGAAAATTGACCGCGTCGCTACCATCCAGAGTGCAGAGTGGGCGCTTTTGATTCTGTCTTGTACTGTTTGTTGTCTTTGTTTTAGCAACTCCTCACATTTTATTCGTTTCTTTATTTTAGTTAAGGATGGTGGATTTACTTATAGAATCGGGCTCATGGACAGGAAATGTGCGTTGAGTCCAACGCTTTTAAACGAAACGTGTTGAATTTGAGTGATGAAGTATTTTAGTTTTAGGCTGGGTGACCTCCAGAAACCCTGCGAAGCTGTTCCAACTTTCCAGCTTAACAGTTATTGGAGTTGCAAAGGGTGCTGGGAATAGATGTACCTTGCTATAACTAGTGAACTGTTTGTAAAGCTTGCCATGGAAGTAACGGAGAGGATTGAAAAAATTTTCAAATTTATTGACTGGAATATTTCTTTCCAAAGAATGTCGACACCATAGTTCGCCGAGGCGGATCATTTATTGCAGTATTTTAAAGGATCAGGAACGGTTCTGTGGTACCACAGTCAAGCAGATCTATTTTCGCTCTGCCTCAAAGATGAAGAAAGCGATAGCAATGCAATCTATATAAGATAGAGGTAATTCAACACAGACAGCTAATAATTGTGGTCGTCAATCTGCGCACTCAAGAGAGCCTTCCATTAGACTTCCGCACAGGAAGCAGCTCATTCATGCTGTCAAAGGATGCTGTCCCAGGGATGCCGTCAACGACACCTTATTTTTTTGTGGTAAGCAAAGGTGACAAATAAACACGTTTAGTTTGTAGCTGTGTACCAGATAGAGGTCCTATTTTAAATGAGGCAGCTACATACAGTTCACGGCGACATTTTTTCAAGGTTTTTAATACAGACAAATGTTCTTACTCATAGTTTTTTGTGTGCCTTTCTCAAATTCTACGATTTGTTTTGTTCACGTGTTATCAGCAAACACTCTGCTGACCTCGCTACATTACGCAATATTCATTCATTTCTGCTGTACAAAGCCCGTTTTGTCTTTGTCCTTTTTAGCATATATGTTGTCATATAATGAGTTGAATGAGAATTAGGTTTTCGGGCGCACGAAGGGAGCTTTTTAGTGTGCTTCATCTATCTTAACTAGGTAATGGCTTGAGGATAGTCAAAATGAATTGGCATCTATTTATGGCTTTGTCGCACGCCACTGACGCTATTAAATCGTTTTCATGTTTCATGGTGTTCCTAAATGCGTCGCTTGAAGTGAGGTTTATTTAAGGTGGATCAACTTTTTTACTTACTAGTAGCCTTTACCCATGAACGGCGCGTAGGACGTCACATATTGGCATTCTTCCGTCCTTTGTTTCACAATGGCCTCCCAAGTTTAGTACTCACATCGAAGTGCAGTTTCGCAATAAGTGGATGACTTGCTTACAGTTCAAGCGCAGTTTATTTATAATCGGTGATACTTTGCGTTCCAGCTCTATGTGTGGCTAGTAAAGGCAGCAACTTATGACATAAGTGCTCAATTTGGATGGTGTTTTGAGGCGCGGCTTAAATATCCCGGCCAGTCATCTATACACACCGCCCATAAATGTCCGTCCAACAAACAGAACGCATGTAGTTTGGGAGCACTGCTGAAGAAACTGCAATAAGCCACTCTAGAGAGAAGAAGATACCTTGTTAAATTCTCTTCGTTTCTATCCTGTGCCTTGCTTTTGTGTTTTATATTTTGTGAATTGTAAAATAAAGCATATAGCACTTCTTTAAAATCGACGCGTAAAAATCACTCCCAAATTTATGAGTTATCACAGGGGTTTCACTGTGACCTTGGCTCAGATACTGACGCATGTTATGGCACTGATGTCGCAGTTATAAGTCCCGAGGTGCACAACGAGAAAAAATTAACATATCCGGAAGTTCCTCCACGAAAAAAGAAAAATTAAATAAGGAAGAGAAGAGGAAAGTGGGGCAGAGAGTGAAGGAAAAAACTCATGAAGAAACGCTGGCACTGCATAGGGTGCACGTGAGATGCTTACAGATTATTTCACATTGAGTTGAACTGTTTATCTTGAAAGAAAAAGCGAGAATGAAAACACGGTCCACCGCTACTGAAGGCAAGCCTGTCTTTCCTTCACCAAGTGGGGCAGTTAGCATTCACGAACGGAGTCCTTACGCACGTCGATGCACTGCTGACCCAAGCATTGGCGCGGACAGAGAACATGTTTGCCCGCGCATTTCTTCAAGTTCCCAATACATTTTTTTCTTTATTCGTCCTGGTGACCTTCGAAATACGCAGAGCACAGTCATGCTTTTTTCTGTTTTCCTTGTTTTGGTGAAGAATTCAAAGATGGAAATGTAAGCCGGCAGCTAGGCAAAATTCCTTTCTCTTCAGTTTCTCTCGTCTTGCTGTGAAGGCTCTATGGCCATCCCAAATACGATCGCTGCAGAAGTAGAAGCATATAAATAGAGGTGGGGTTTCCTTCTTGCTTCTTTTCTCTCTTTGCATATAGAAGTTTCGTCGATGCTGCCACCTCCCAAGGGGGATCAACGGGTGGGCGAAAAGGGGAAATTGGGATGGACGCGTGGTGACCCACCTCTTATCCGTGTTTGTGTTGAAACATTGGGAAACAGTTCCAGGAATGCGAAGCGCAAACCGAATGCATGCCACAACTGGAGCGGACGTGCCCAGCCGGGTTCAGTTCCCTCACTTCGCAGTCACCACAGCGGATCCGTGACCGTGCAAACTGATCTGGATGCGAGGGAAAGAGCGTACGGTTGCAGCATCCCTTGGCAACGGCGGCGCTTGGCAACAATTTCTGAGCTTTCACTGCGTGTTGCTGCTACTGCTTTGTGGCGCTCACGTTAACCCGCGGCAACAACGCGACGCTTCCTTTCTCGCTAGGACGTGTTGCCACAGAAAAATGCACCTTGTAGGTGTCTGTATTTTTTTCTTTCTCGCCACACGTGTTCTTGGGATAGTAGGGCTGTAGGTGCAGAACGATTCAACGAATATTGATTGATTGCTGTTGTTTCCACTGGAAACGGTCTTCAGTTTTGCAGTTCTGGATTGTTATGACTTCACAACTATGTGCGTGTGCCTACAACTGGCTTTCCTACGTAGGTTAGCGCGAGCGATTCTACGGCATGGTCATAATACCTGTATATTTCTTGAAATTGGCTCCCTAGACTAACAGTTCGCGTTGTGAGCTCTTCTCAGAATATAACCTCCGCTTCAATTTTGCACGCATAACTGTATTCGGTTAAATGGCTCAGAGTTCCCCATCTCGTTATTTCTTTCAAAGACTTACTCCCCATGTTTCTGAGAGTGTGGTATGTCGAACCATTTGGAACTCTTATGTTTTCCCATGAAGACAAAACAGCACCGCGAACCCTTGCTCTGTTCTTCTGTTCTTTTTTATCTGCACTAATCCGCCTGCACACGCCCCTATCACTGTTCCTGCCACGCCAGAGGTGAAGCGATTTCTAGGGAATTATCATGGCCGCTCACAAGTGTTTCTACGATGTCAGAGACTGTCGCAGATGTTGGAGACTCCTTATCTTTCAAGATTTGCCCTTACATTCCAACTGAGCACGGCCGAAAGCAACGGCAGTCCTTCACATACTAACAAATTTCGGTTCTGCTCAACTCTCTTGTCTGCGCCTTCCACCAACTTTTACAGTCGTCCACATACGTGCCTGGAGCGCTTACACTGCCCACAGGGGAGCACACATTCGTCATTTAGGACTGGCCTGTGGCTGGAAACCTGGTCTTACCGTGTACGTACATTCCAGCGAATCGTGATTAACACCTCGTGGCTTTAAACGCGGTACTTTGCCCGCCGAGTACTTTCCATGGCAATAAATACACAGCAGAGCACAACGCTAGAGCGTTCCGGACAAGTGTGAGGAGGACTGTATCTGCGCCCGTGATGCCTATGTGACTGACGTGTTCTCTGCTTTGTTATGGCAGACAGAGAGGTGAGGCTACGTGCTGGAGGATTAGTACAAATAACACGAATAAGAAGAGACAATCAAAATTTGCTGCAATGCAATTACAAAAATAGCTGGTTAATTTTTTTTCTTGAGCCCCACTTAATCCGCCCTCTTATTGAGTCTAGACTCTCAATTTCTATCCTGAGTAATAGAAAGGTCATTAATTTTTTAGGCTACGTCATTTGGATTCTTTCCACTAACAACGTTCTGACGTTATCGCTACAAAACTTGAAATTGAACGAACGCGAAAAGTTTGGCACCATAAAAAGCAGTGCTGCAAAATTAATTTTTCAAGATAACCAGTTTTAATCAAATAACAACATGCGAATCATAATCGCGATGCTTAAAATTTATTGGTCGCATTGGTGGCATTTCATGAATATTGACGTCTTGCTTCAAAACTGCTTTTTGTATGTGTATAAGACGGAAATACAGGAAGTGACATCTAGCTATGTTTTACCTCCACATCAACAACTACAAAACAGGTTTTTTGTCCCTCTTTCGTCTACATTCAATTGTCCATCATCGTTCTTGAATAAAAGCTTTCTTTCTTGGGCCGCTTATGAAAACTTTTGTGCCCATTGGCAGCACACCAAAATACCACAAAGATTTTAAAATTACAGTATAACTGTAATAATTCTAAACCAGTCTTTAGGTGCATGAACAAATTAAGCATTCCTATTGTGCATTAGGAGGCTGCTCTAAACAATAGGCTTAGCTTAAGCGCGAAGAAAGCAGTTACTTTTAAACATGCGTTGATATAATTAACGACACTGCGCATACCTTCTGGCGACGCTTCGTTCTTTTTTTTCGGCAAATTTTTTGTCCGGGAACTATTAATCTGCTCATTAAGGAAAGCTCATGGGGCGATGCAAATAGCCTGTTCCTGTAGGTGACACAAACTGAAAGTGCCTCCCTGCCTCCAAGAAATGAAATGTCTTCCCCTATACATGCATGTGTTTTTTTTTTTTGTCAATCTATGTCGATGATTTAAGCATACGCTTCCTTTTCTAACTCCATTAACAGCACACCTTCGAAATCACGTGATTTCAATTATGCGCGTATCTCGTGTGCGCCGTTATCAGGGCAGTTCTTTTTTATACTTTTAGTATTTACTTTCATTTCCAGCTTTCTTTAATCATGGTTTGAATATCGCTTTTGGTTCGTGAATAACGCGTCGTCATAAAGGCCTTATGAACGATCTTGCGGCATTATTTCAAACCGTAATTTAGCGACTAGGACGTCGTACCCTCTCCCTTTTTCGTACAATGCACTCTGGATTCTCTCCCCGGTAACATCTAGCACATTGGGTCGTTCATTTGTTTTTTTTTTGAAGACTCGTGGCGCTTTCACTGTGTGACACGCAACCCGGAGACGCAGAAACGATGCGAAGTTGTCGCAGCAAGATAACGCCCAACTTTTGACTGGGCGCGTATCCCGGCAACAGTCGTTGTTGGCGCGTGGAACGCGGCGAAGTGATTCACTTCACGACCGGTCGAGGTTATCGCTCTGCATTACGCCGCCCACCTCGGGGTTTGTAAAGGACAGGATGACGTTTCCTTCGGGCGCCGCCAGCGTAATGATGCCGTTAATTACGTTTCACTTCGCGCTTTTTCCTTGCTATCACTGCGTAATTATTTTTCCTGCTTGCGGAGGCGGCAGGAAGAGTCGCGAGGGTGCGTATTATCTTAAGCTTTGAAAAAAACTTTCTTTCTCGCCATCCCTAATGGAATGCATGCAGAGATTAGAAATGGTCTTGAAAACCATTTTAAATGTGCCACAAAGAAAAAAAGCCATGTGAATAAATGTAAAAAAATACGTGGGAAATGCGTGAATTGTGTAACTTTGATACAAAACGAGGGTGTAAAAAGCGTCAAACTACTGCAGCTAATTTCTCATGGAATGCTTTATTATACGTAGCTCACATTGTCCGATCGAAAGTTTCAATGCACCTGGAGGTTCAGCCAGCACTTTCAAGAATCCCAGAAAATACCAGTTGGAAATCAAGAAAAGTTTTTAGGAGGAAAGTGACAGCCACGGTGGAGGTAAGTTACTTAAAGATCATAGTAATTACTTAGGTAAATAACTAAAATGCTCTGAATAACTTTTAATTAGCACAGTCTGGTGGTTATTGCAATGGCGGAGTTTAAAGCTGTGAACACGACAAGGCGATATCAGCTTTTAAAATGAAAAATTGTGCTCTTAAGCTCTGCATCGCCAGGTAATCTGGCGCTTCTTTCTGCACAAAGCCTACACTGAGCGCATTAGGGGCGTAGGAAACCTGGTGAAAACGCAACCGCGCTGATGACTAGTTGAAGTGCCTATGGCGCAATACCCCTAAGGCGGAGCTGAATTAAGTGTCCTCTCCAGTTTTTGCATCGGCGGCACTGTGCTCAATAATAATTGAAATGTCAATTTTATTTATTGGTTAACGAATTAGGTTGTGCTTTATTGTAACTTCCGTCCGCTGCAGCTGTGCGTATGTCTTTACAAATATTTTTTCCTATTTTAACTTCCTACTTTCAGAAATTTTTGTGTTGGCTGAAACACCGAGTATACCATTTACGCATGAAAAAATATCATACTTCTTTTCAATACTTCACTATGATATCTATGCTGCATTGAGTATGGAAGATAAGTCAACACTTGTGAATGCCGGCAGCATCCATATCTATCGCTAAAATTAATTGTCTACTGGAAACAATATTTCTATAAATAAGACTCTTTCCCAGGTGTAGCGCATCATATGTTGATGGACAGTAAATGATACGAACACCGTCCCTTGTCTTTTGATGCACTACAAGTAGGAAATA
The DNA here is from genome assembly GCF_052857255.1 of Amblyomma americanum. Lineage (NCBI taxonomy): Eukaryota > Metazoa > Arthropoda > Arachnida > Ixodida > Ixodidae > Amblyomma > Amblyomma americanum. The sequence goes on along the minus strand of NC_135502.1, from coordinate 24,503,780 downwards.
TGAAGCAGCACGCTCAAGTTTCGATGTTGCTGAAATAAAATACGCGCACAAAGCAAACGCCCGTCCACACGGACAAAAACAAGTGAACGAGGTGTAGGAGTCAATGCTAGCAGTAAAAAGGCACGCGCCTTACGGGTGGTGACCCTATGCACAAATGCTCGATATCCCCCTGATTAAGGTATTACAAAGGCTGACCCAGAGACAAGAAAACGACAAAGAAAAACTGCGCTGTCTAACATGGTGCGAGCAAGTACAAAATGCATATTTGCATGAGCATAGCACGTTTTAGAACGGCTCGTAGATGGTGCTACTCTCACTTTTCGAACGAGTCTCGCAAAGTGGCTTTGCCTGGAAGGCATGTCAGCACCTTTAGTAGATTCTGTTTTTCGAGCTGTTCTTCACGCTCGGTGTCTCTGACTGCTTCTACGTCTTAACGTGCCACGGCCATCAAGCGTTTCTTTTTTTTCTTTTTGACAGCGTGCGGGGCTTCCATCACTCACTTCGCTGCATAACGTACTGTAACTTTCGACTATTTTTCTTCGTCATTGTCGGCGCCATTGGCTCCCTTGGCCGCATTCTAAGTTTTGTGTGGGAACACATCAGCTTGTCGCTGCCAGTATGGTATAGCATTTTAATACCCTGACATCATACCCACGTTGCTTCTTTTATCTACGAGACACTTCTCTCTTGACTCCTCGGGTTCCATTGTATGGCTGCTGCATTACCTCCTGCGATTGTCTGGAAGAACGAAGGATACAACAACCACGACGTTCTCATTTATGCCCAACCCCTTTGTCGATGTGGTCAACTGTGCCAGCTGTAACTTCAAGCAGCAATTGCACGCGCTGTCAAAGTGTCACAATCGCGCATCATTGCTGCCATGGTCGAGCAATCAGAACTTTCGAAGGACAAAACTGCTCAATTTGCCCCAGAATTGGTTCGAGTCCCACTTGGAACATGGGGGAAGGTGTTTTCTCTTCTCAAAAAAGTTCGGGTGGAAACCTCCTCTACGGAGGCTGCCGGGTAGCATACAGTGTCAGTTTCGACATCAACTTCGCCGGAATGTCGGGACGGTGCTCAAATGTATTTAATGCTGATAGGAAATAAAAGCATATCATGTTTAAATACCTACCATTATTTTTCAGCATAATAGTAGAGATATTTGCCCTAAGGTAAATAACTACAATGTCTTGCGGATCAACAGCACCATGAGTTGTCAGGATCTTAAGTTTTAATCTTACTTCTTGTATGAAGCTATGCACACGCATATCGATTTCCAAAAAGTGCCGGTGATTTTTTTTTCGTCCTCCAATAGTTTACGGGAAAAAATATCTTTGTGCAAACTATTGGAGCACGAAAAAAAAATCACCGGCACTTTTGGAGTTTACGGGAAAAAAATATCTTTGTGCGGGTAGCCAACCGGAACCCCTTTCTGGTTAACATCCCTGCCTTTCCCTCCTCCTCTTTATCTATCTATCTATATCTTTGTGCGGTGTTGATCTGTGAATTCCACAGGTCTTTCAGAAAACGAATCGACGTTCATCACTTGACTTAAACCATACTTCTCCGCGAGGTAGTTTCGGTTTACGCGTCAGTATGTCTTCTTTTGTATATTTTACATATGCTATGGTTCTCACCGCCTGGTAAGCTGTATGCATATTTTGAGGGTAACCTGCTTCGAGCTGTATTTTGATATTGTTACTGGTAGTTACGAAGAGACAACTGCGAGGAACATTAGGAAGACGCTGCATGAACTTCAGCAGACTGCCACCAGGCGCCAGTCCTCCTGCCAGGGGAGTGATCGTCCCGTCAAGCTACAAAAGCGCCATCTCTCCTCCGGCTGTCGACCGGCGGCGCCAGCGGTCTCTGGCCGACCGCTGGCTCAGCACGGCGTCGAAACATGGTTGGTTGCGCTCCGAGCCCAGCGGTTTGGGACGCGTAAACGCGCGGAAAAGCTGGGGTCGCCGAAGGGTAAAGGGGAAAGCGAGAGCCTAATGAGCCGGATGGAAATGGATAGCAGTACGTGGTGCCAACGTTGCAGTCGTTCTTTGTTCGATATCTCACCGGTGGCGCTGGCTTTATGCTGAGAGGAGAGGAGGAGCAGCAGCCATCGGGAATGTCGCTCGGCCTCCTTGAACGACTTGCAGGGGCACGAGTTTCAGTGCTTCCTCCGTGAGGTCAAGTGCGCCGAAATTGCGTTTACATTTTAGAAAAATATAAGCGCCCTACACTTCAGGAAATTCGCTGTAGCGGAAGTTTACTGGATGATACCGTGAACGGGGCAGTTTTCGGTCCGTCGGTGCTATGTCAGGAAAAGGTGCCTTTTCGACAAAAAAATAATTCTCTTACTCAAAGAGGCTTTGACGAAGCAGACTTCTGCAAGTACGGACAAGCATAAGTCAGAACCGTACAAGTGTTTTGAACCAAATTTTTGCAATGCAGTAGAAATAAGATGCAGATGAAAATTTCCTCGTTCAAGATTTTCAAGCTAGCACTAGGAACTAAATGGCTGGACTCTAGGTGGCGCCTAATGCCGAGTCGTAATTGTCGTGATGAAAAACAAAGTTATGTATTTATTACTACTTAACTGGGCACACGGTGGAAATAAAACTTATAAATACTGCCTGTCATTAACCAGACAAATCTCAGAAAGTATCCTCTGATTGCTAACTATCAACATATTTATAGTTGTGAGACCGGTGCCCGTGTATCTGCTGACATTTGAAAGCGTAGAGATTGAGGTTCGATTCCAGTCGAAAATTTGTTGTTTTTTGGCCAACTCCACTCGGCGTAATCTGATGGTATGTAGCTACCTGCTAGTCAATTTATTTTATCATTTTCAGTTTCTGTGAACTGCCAACTTTGTTATAAATATTTGGATTCCAATCAATGCAGGGACCACCTAAGAAACCTAAGCAGCGTCCGCCACGATACCCCGGAGCAACAGCAATGCTTTATTCAGTCACAGCCGCTATGGGAAGAATTGACGCGGACGTCTCCATTTGGTGGATAATGGTGTATATGAAACTTTCCTACCCCTGGCATTGTCCCATACTTTCACGATCACTTGTCGACTGTGTTCATCTGCATCTGCGCCCGGTCGTCTACGTTTTGGAACATCCGTTTCGCTAGCGCGTACATCCGGGCCTTTACGGTGCAAACACAATTGTTCACGGTCGCGTTCAGGGCAACGTTCTTGACCTCACTGTTGTTAACGCACAACTTTCCTCGTGCCTTCCGTGTGGAAGCTGATATTCTACTAAGAGCAGCGCCGGTACAAATCAGTTTCATAATGCGCCCTAAATGAAAAAAGCCGTCGTGCCATCAAGCAAGCAGGTAAATAATGGCTGAAAATGAGCAGTCAGAACTCCGTGAAATACCAGTGCATATCACGCTGCCGCCGTTATCTTTTTCCTTGCCCTCATCGTACTCGACCAGCCAATGTGTACCGTCAGATTTATGCAAAGATGACGATTCCGGCATTAGTACACATAACCCGCAAATGCAGTGAAACTATTTGGATGCCTTCTGTAGCGCCAATGACTGCGCATCGAAGGGAGCTGTAGGCATAACCTCTTATTTGTCTTTCGCTTAGGCGCGTCGTGCAAACCCAAGAAAAACTGAGGCAACGAAGCGAAAAGGAATGTGACCTTCTTTGGGCCTGGGTCTCTCCTTGACACATTCCTCTCTGAATGCCTTCACTGTCCATTCATACTGAAAGAAAAAGTAATAATGGCGCAAAAATGGTTGGTACAGCGGACACAGTGAAGAGACTGTATCCCAGGGGACCTTTTCTTTGCTGCGCCAGCGTCATTACTTCTCACAGGACGCTTTATAGTCTCAAGATGGTGTTTGAGATTTTAAAATTCTGGATAACCGCACACACTTTCTGGAGCAATGGGAAGGACAGTGCCAGCAGTACAACCCATCTCAGTCCTGGTGTGCATAATTCCTGAAATTCCTAATATTTTAGAAAAAAAAATAAAAGAGCTAAACATTTTCCGCTCTCTTCAAGAGATTGCTGTCAAAGGTTAGGATAGGCAACTACGAGGATTCCTTCAGACTCAAAATAAACGAAATGGAAAGGAGTTATATTTCCAGGAATTCCGTCCGCATTCCTAAACCTGTACTTTTGCGGCGCTTTGGGTAAAGTATTGTTTTTTTTTCTTTCTCCAGGCATATTCTCGCTGTTTTTCATATCTTTTTTCCTTCTTATCCCCAACTTTCTTTAATAACGGTTTTAGTTTTCGTTTTCGAAAAGCCTTCTTCATGGCTCTTTCATGTGTGGGTAGGCCTGTCACTTACAATTTCCTTCAGTTCGTTTCCTCTGGGGACGTTGAAGCCAAATGTGCCAATCTCTTTTCCTTTCTACACAAAGAAGGTTTCCTTCTCGGTAATTTCGCTTGTTTCTTCTGAGATATTAGAATGAAAAACAAGTAACTAAACGCATGCTTTGAGAAAATAAAAGAATGTAATAGATGTTATTTTTCTAATGAATATAGTAGTAGTAGTAGTAGCGGTCTATTAAAATAATAATAAAAAGGAAGGATAAGATATTCGCTAGCCCCGGCTTCTGCCATCGATACCTCAGCTGGGGCAGCGGAAATAAAGGATAGCAAGCAGAATGAATAAATGAAATGAAAGAGGTGAGGGGACAGGAAGAGAGGATAGAAAGAGAGGTAATATAGAAAAGCTATTTACACAATAAGAAATGCGTACAGGTTGTGCGCGTGCAAGCTTCGCGCAGCGCGATGTGATCCTGCGCATTTATTTCAAAGCGCTAAGGCACAGATACCACAAAGACACTTGTTCAAACACTTTACATAGCGCGCGTTTTGTTTAATCATGCTCCTTTTTTAACAGAGTCCAGTTTAAGTAATCTTCATTGCTTCTTGCAATCAAGAATTTAAATTAGCGCCTGTCAAACAACCCCAAGTGGTCGGAACGCTCAGCAACCGTCCACTACGGCGTTCCTCATAGCGGTAGTGACTTTGGGACGTTAAAATCTCCCCAAAAACCTTACAAATCAGGCGACTGGCGCGCATTGACACCATTCTGGCGGTTACATCAGAAGATAAACTAAAGCGTTTCCAAATGAAGAAACCTAAGCCGTGCAGGGAAGAATAAAGGTTGAATTTTTTTATTTTTTGTCTCAGTTTCGGTAATCTGTTCTCTGACCGCCACGGAGGCATCTGCGTTTGTAAGTTTACGCACAAAGTTTTCTTCAGGTGACTTAAGTTCTCAGCAACGTCAGGGCTGATGTTGAGCTACGGGGCCGTCGGCCGCTTTACATATCTCATTCACACAGCCAATATGCACCTTCATTT